>NW_007224093.1:0-13062 GCF_000164805.1 Carlito syrichta | reverse complement strand
CTTCACAATAGCCACAAAAAAAATGAAATACCTTGGCATCTTACTAACCAGAGACATGAAAGACCTTTACAAGGAAAACTACAAAACACTGCTCAAAGAAATCAAAGTTGACACAAACAAGTGGAAAAATGTCCCATGCTCATGGATCGGAAGAATCAACATTGTGAAGATGTCCATCTTACCTAAGGCAATCTACAAATTCAATGCAATACCCATCAAATTACCAGCACCATTCTTCTCAGACCTAGAAAAAACAATGCAGGAATTCATATGGAAACACAAACGTCCAAGAATAGCCAGAACAATCCTCAGCAAAAAAAAAACCTTTCTTAATTAAGGCAGCCCTCCCCTATTTTCCCTTCACTGAAGCTACATATTAATTTGACCCTGACATGAATTATTTGGTTATATCCTAATTACTTTGCATAATTTGGATTTGTGCTCTTAACAGGCTTTTTAAAGCAAAAGCATTATTTTGTACTCTTCCTTTCATATTTACTATCATCTATCATACCTATAAGTACAGTAAATGTTTGCAAATTTTGATTATTACTATCTTAAATAATTTGCAAAACAAGAAAAATTTAAAATGTGAATATACATAGTTGTTTTTGCCTTAGATAGGCCTGTTATTGCCAATGATCTTATAAATTGCAAGTATAACATCATGTGAGTTTTAAATTTTGTTCCTGACATCTTTATATTAAATACATGCCCCAAATGTTCAATTCTTCAAATTATATAGGAAGATAAAACACTTTCTGCTCAGTTTACTTTCCAAGACATTCCTTAATCACAACCCACTCATTCTAATCCTACTTTCTATTTCTCCTTTCACACACTTTGCTCAAGTATATATGAGCTATTTCCCAAATGTGCTGATTTCTTCCACTACTCTACTGCTCATGCTATTCTTTACACCTAAGACAGATTGTAAATAATCTCCAAATGTTCAAATTCTAGTGTCTCTTAAGACATGTGACTCATTCAATCTTCTCCTTGGAGGTGTCTCTGATAACCCTGACTTATAGTAATCTTTCCCTTTTCTGAATTCTGGTATTACTAGTCTTCAATTTCATTGTGTGTGTGTATATTTTATACATGCACTATATATGTTATACATATACTATATATGTTACACATACACTATACATGATATATATATAGTAGTGTGTGTATATATATGTAGAAAACCAATATGAAACAACAGCAAATCTACCCTTAACGTGTTTTTGAATGTACAGTGGAATATTGGGAACTACATGCACACTGTTGTGCAGAACATCTCTAAAACATTTTTGTCTGCCTATTCTTTTATTTAATTTTTCTTTTAAAGATGTGGGATACAATTCAGGATTAGGTATACAAGTGGTCATCATACAGGCAAAGTTTGGGCCTCCCTTTGGTCTCCACGTTTCCTGGTTTGAGATCAGATACCCTATTGATGTTAGGTGTCCCCACTCCCTCCACTGACAGTGTCCCAATACTGCCAATCCCTTTTTAAATAGTGCTATGATTAATGTTCAGGGTCTGCTTGTATGAGAGAACATGTGGTACCCAATTCTTTGTTTCTGTGGTAGATCACTGAGTATTACAGACTCGAAATCCATGCAAGTTGCTGCAAAGTCCATATTTTTGTCCTTTTTTATGGCTGCATTGTATTCCATTTTGTATCAATACCACATATTTTTTGTCAGTCTAGTTTCAATGGCAGCACAATTTCCATGTTTTTGCTATTGTGAATAGTGCTGCAATAAACATGCATGTGCAGGTATCTTTTGGTAGAATTATTTGAATTCCTCTGGGTATGTTCTCAGTGGGGGAATTGGTGAGTCATATGAAACAACAATTTCTAGTTCCTTTTAGAAATTGCCACACTGTTTTCCATAGAGGTTGAATTAGTTTGTATTCCTACCAGCAGTGTAGAAGTATTCCCTTCTCTCCACATCCTCACCAGCATCTCTTGTTTTTTGTTTTATTGATGCTGTCTATTCTTATTGGGATTAGATGGGATCTCAATGTGGTTTTGATTTGCATTTCTCTGATGATTAGTCTGTCTGTTGACTGCCTGTATGTCTTCTCTTGAAAAGTGTCTATTCATGTCTTTTGCCCATTTTTGAATAGGACTGTTTCTTTTTTTTCCCTTTGGCTTATTTGAGTTCCTTGTAGATCCTGGATATTAGGCCTTTGCCAGATATGCAGTTGGCAAGTAGTTTTTCCCATTCCTTGGGTTGTTGTCTCCCTGCTCTCTTGATGGTTTCTTTTGCTTCACAGGAGCTTTTCAGTTTAATGAGGTCCCACTTGTCTATCTTACCTCTTATAGCATAGGTATCTGGGGTTTTGTCCAGGAATTGGTTGCCTACTCGGATTTTTGTAAGGGTGTCTTCTGAATTTTGTAAACATCTTTTAATTTGAGATTTTACATTTAGGTCTTTGATCCATTTAGAGTTGATTTTTGTGTATGGTGATAGGTAGGGGTCCTATTTCAATCTTCTACATGTGGTCAACCAGTTTTCCCAACACCATCTGCTGAATAGTTTCTCCTCACTCTAGTGGTTGTTGGTGGAGGCTCTGTCAAAGATGAGTTGGTTGAGCAATTAAGGTTCTGTTTCCAGAATTTCTCTCCTGTTCCACTTGTCTATATGCCTGTTCTTGTACCAATACCAGGTTGTTTTGATTATTGTCTTTATGCTAGTATGGCTTTATAATCATTAGCCATATATTAAAGTTAGTTAAGAAAAGACTTAGGCAGGCCTAATATTTCTCACACTAGATAGTGGATTTTTAAAGGTTGCCACATTAGAAGCTATTATTGTAAACTTAGTATGAATTCCTATTGCAGCTATAATAAATTGCCATCAATTACTAAATGGCATTAAGGCAAAATAAATCTATCTTCTTACATTTCTGGAGATTAGAAGTCCTAAAATCAGAGTGAGGAATGGCCTGTATTTCATTGGGGGAACAATTTATTTTCTTGCCTTTGTTCAACTTCTAGAGGTCCTGTGCATTCTTTCACTCCTGGCCTCTTTCTCTATCTTCAAAGTCTGCGATTCATTGTCTGGGCCCACCCAGATATTAAAGGGTAAACTTCTTCCCATCTGAAATTTTGTAGCTTTACCACATCTGCAAGGTTTATTTTGCCATGTAAGGTAGCATTCTCACAGGTTCCAGAGATTAGGACATGGACATTATGGGGGTGGGGACAGTGTCATGCTGTCTACCATGCTTTTTTGTGTGATCACAATATAATGAAAGATATGAGAATTTCTTCAGTAATAAGGTTTTTTCTTCATTAAAATCTGCATGCAAGATACATCTTCATTCATAATACCATAGAACAAAAAAATCATTGTAAATTACATTGGGATATGACATTTTCCAACTAATTTTATTTTATATGCATTGAAATTTTTTTCTAGTTTTAGACATGTATTTTTTATCATATATCACTCTGGCACATGAATTTTTAAAATGCAGGTGAAATAGATAAGGGTATTCTTAAAAGTTTGCATTAAGAATTTCGCTCTTCTTTTTTTTATTTTAAAGATGTGGAGTACAACTCAGGGTTAGGTATACAAATGTCAATTTGCAGGTACACTTGATGAGGTGTGCCCCTCCCTCCTCTAGCAGTTTCCCACAACTGCCAATCCCACCTCCCACTCTCCTGACAATTTCCCACTACTGTCAATCCATTTCTTATAGTATTATGACAATTGTTCAAAATCTACTTATGAGTGAGAACATATGGTACTCTGTTCTTTGTTTCTGGGATAGATCACTGAGTATGATCGACTCTAAATCAATCCAAGTTGCTGTGAAGTCCATATGTTTGTCCTTCTTTATGGCTGCATAGTGTTCCATTGTGTATGTATACCACATTTTTTTATCCAGTACAGTTCCAATGGGCAGTATGGTTGGTTCCATGTTTTTGCTGTTGTGAATAGAGCTGCAACAAACATACATGTGCAGGTATCTTTTTTGTAGAATGATTTGAGTTCCTCTGGGTTTATTCCCAATAGGGGAACTGCTGGGTCATATGGAAGGTCAATATCTAGTTCTTTCAGAAATTGCTACTCTGTCTTCAAAAAAGGTTGCACTAGTTGGCATTCCCACTAGCAGCATAGAAGCATTCCTTTTTCTCTGCATCCTTGCCAGCTTCTGCTGTTGTTTGTTTTATTAATGATGGCCATTCTTACTGGGTTAGGTGGTCTCTCAATGTGGTTTTGATTTGCATTTCTCTGATTATTAGTGAGACTGAGCACTTTTTATTTTTTATTTTTTTAGAAAGCAGGATTTATTGAGAGGACAGAAAAGCTGGGAGTGGTAGTGGACGTGAAGGGTTTACCCAGCTGAGCACTTTTTCATGTGTCTGCTGGTTGTCCATATATCTTTTTAGAATGTCACTCTTCTAAATCACCTTTGACTCATGATTATTGACTGTATTTTTTCCACAATATTGTCCTCTGTGCAAACTAGAATGTTGGTAATGTAACAGTGAAGAAAAACTAAGATTAAATTAGGACAAATCAAACAAAAAATGTAATAAGATAACTAAAATCTGTGCTCTTACACTGACTTTGACATTTTGTAGGGTTAAACTACTTTTGACTGGTATTTTGAGAAAGTTATTAAATACCTCTTATTTTATCACTTGTCTCACCCTTGTTCCACAGCAGTTTGACTTATAGATGTTTAATAAAATGCTTCATTATTGGTATTGGCATTATAATCCAGGGTATTTACATCTATTCTGCAAGTGTTGATAGTGATATTTCATTGATTCAGGGATACACACAGAACAACATAATTTACCATATGGTTGATTGTAATTATAAAATTTCCTATATTTTAAAATTTGAAAAAAGCCCTAAAAATTGACAAAATATGACAATATTTCATCTGAAATATTTTAGGGCAGAGGGATATAGTGGGAAAGCAAAAGTACCAGAAGAATATTTTTAGTTTGTCAGGGAGTGTTGTGGGTCAGCTGTAATTCGAAGTTTTAAATTTAAGGTGATACTAGTCCAATGCCAATTTATTTATTCCTCTGGAAACATGAAAATGTTCAAGTACAGCTGCAGAAGTTAGAAGGAGAACTGGATTTCCTCCAGGTTGGGGCTATGCAAAGGGAACATGGTGAGAGAGTGAGTGAGCAAGTTTAGTGTCTTTTAGGGATGTTATGATGATGATGATGACCACATAGTATCAGTAGGGTTAGAAACTGGAAAAGGTATGTGTTGGTTACTGATAGTGTAAAAGCACTCGGGTCTACATTTCAGAGGTCTAAATTTGTCAAAGAAATATAGAAAGGGAAAGGCAATACCTGGTGGTTGAGAATAAGTTCTAGAACCAGATTATCTTGGTTTGTATTGCGATTCTGCCACTTAGTTCTGGGAAAGTTCTCAACACCTCTGTGATATAGGATAATGGAATAAAAATCATTAATTTTTAAAAAATAGCTCCTATTTTATTGCATTAAAAGGGTTGTATAAGAATTCAGTGCTTGACACAGAAAAATCAATAGACAAATAACACATTTATCATTTATTAATAATATTTAAAAGTTGATAACATTTTATTAATAATAGAATTATTACTGGAGTAGATGACCTGGAAGCCGTAGTTTGAAAGAGTTGCTTGAAATAAAAGATGTGAAGGTGGTAGTGGATGGTTTAGGTGGCTGATATGAAGAAAAAGTTGACTAGAAATAAAGTAATCAAGTAACCAAGGACAATGTTATTAGAAAGGACAGGTTCTCATAAAGTCACCACTTATCAACTTGTGCTATAGCTTGGATGCTTGTCCCCTCCAAATCTCATGTTGAAATTTGATCCCCAATGTTAGAGGTGAGGATGATGTTGGGGTTCTGGAGGCAAATCCCTCATGGAAAGACTAATATCCTCCTTAGGTGCAGTAAGTAAGTCCTTACTCTTTTAGTTCCTGTGAAAGCTGGTTACTATAAAGAGCTGGGCAACTCCTCTTCCCCACCACCCTTTCTTCTTTCACTAGTGATATCTTCATGTACTGTCTCTCCTTCACCTTCTGCCATTAGTGGAAGCAGCCTGAGGCTTTCATCAGATGTTTAATCTTTAACTTTCTAGAGATCAGAACTGTGAGCCAAATAAACCTTTTTTCTTTATAAGTCACCCAGCATCAGGTATTCCTTAATAGCAACACAAATGGACTAGGATAGTTTGCCTTTTTCCTAATGAGGGTCTGATGCTTTTATAGCTTAAATTATTAGTTCCATTTTGTTTTACTTTCTTTCATTCACATCCTTCTCTGGCTTCCTTCTGGGCAATGTGTGTTTCTCACTCTTCAATTTTGAGCTTGGCCATATGACTTATTTTGGTCAATAGAATGAGGCACAAGCAACATGTTATCAGTCCCAAGTCTAGACCTTAGGAGACCTTGTTTGTTCTGCTTACTCTTCCTCTGCCATGATTATAAGAGCCGTCCTGGGTTGTGGAGTTGGCCATTCATGTTGAGCTCCAGTGGGGACACATGTGCTATGGAATTGCCTCAGTCAAACCTGCATGAGGAAATAGAGTCTGAGGAAGGGCCACCTGGCTGACCAACCTGTAGATATGTGAAGGCCAATGCCACTGAGATCATGTACTTGTTTGTTTTGCATCAATAACTAACTGACACAATAATTTCATAATTCCAAGATATTTTTTGTTTTCTTGCAAGATATTCTTTATGATTATTGAACAGTTTTTCTTCAACTTCCTTGTCATTGTATGAGTTTCAACCTGTTAGCTGAGTCCTAAGAAAAAGAAATGTCAAAATGTGGATTAGGTTTGAGTAGAGAGTCAAATTATGTTCTACAATGATTGTTCTAAATATAACATGAGCTTCTATATTTTCAAGTTTTTCTGTTAAAATGTATAACATTATAATCTCTGATAAGAATTATTTTGTGAATATATGCTTTATATTTTTATACAATAATACAGTTTATGATGTGTTTTAATAACACTGACTATTAAGATCAATACGTAATTGTTTAGGATGAGAGTGGCATGTGGCAAGCAATTTTCTTTTAATAAAATAAGAGCAAATGTAGCACTGGACAAGAGCTAAGAGATTTGAAATCTTTGTTTAACGTGTTTTGTTACATGATTTACATACTTAGTCTCATTTAAGCCTTACAATGAACTTAAATAAAAACTAGGTATATTTATTCATATCTATTTTACAGATGAAAAAATTCATGTTTAGAATGGTTATGTCAGTTGCTCAAAGTTGCATTCCAAAGTGAAGCCAATAAATGAGATTTGAATTCTGGTCAATGCTCTTAACGACTCTTCAGCACTGCAGCAAATTATTTTGTAAAAGGCTCAGACTCTGGAACTAAATTACATCACTTTTAATTCTACTACTATACTTATTGGCTCTGGACATCTTTTTCCTCTCCTATGAAATGGGAATATAATAATTTTTATCTTACAGGATTTTTGTGATGGTTAAAGGTCATAATTCACAATCAGAACATAGAACAGAGCTAGTAGGTAGAAAGCACTCAACAGATGCCAATCACTACCATCATCATTATTGCTGTTACTTAATGGAATTTAGTATGTATATGAACACCCTAACATTAAGGTGGGAGGGCATTTGTAACAAAACAACAGAGATGGTTGATAATAAAAAGGATCTGGCATCATCTTTATTCCACTAGTCTGAAATTTTGCCTTACAAATAACTGGTGGCAAGAGACTTCAAACCCTGTCTTCCAGTCAATGGGGCGCTTGCAGTTAAATTGTTTAGAAAGTCCCTTTTTGTGCTCTTCTCTCTGTAACGCTGATTTAATCATCTTCAGTGTATAATGTCCTATTGGCAGGTTTCCCTTGTGTACTTGCAAGTGGAAGGTTATATGCTAATGAATGTTCATTGTGTAATGAGAGCGTGGGGATATTTATTTCTTCACAGAGCTAATTACTCAGGTTATTGGCTCCTGTTTATACTCACTTGTTGTACATCTTACCTGATCATGTAAAGACTGAGTCGAACAGATGCAATCTCTCATTTGTGCCCCTGCACAGTTTGCTTGCTTTATCATTTCCTATTCTAGTGAGTATCTTTTGCCTCCTGATAGTCCTCTGAATTTCATCTTACGGTTGAGTGGAGCCTTGTCTGTCACAAACTTAACATTTGTGGTTTTGAACATTCATAGAAAACCTGGAAAGTTTACAACTTGCAGTACTTGTGTGTTGAGTTTCATCTTTGAATTGTGTGTCCTTGAGGCCAGTGTGAAGGGGTGAAAAGCATGGGAGGTGTTGAGTAAGTCTTGACAACTTGTGTATGCCTCAATATCACTGTGGCTCTGTTTTCCTTAGAAAACAGAGTTAAGTTGTTTAGAAGGTCCTTTTTTGTGTGTTCTTTTTTACAGAAGCACATTACAGACACATATTGTTATGAAGCAGGCAGAAACCCTCATTAGAGGTCTGAAAGGGTTATTTAAATGCATCATTACAGTCAACAGATTTTATGTGAAAAAATTATATACTATAGTGAAATTTACATATGTGAGAATTTGCAAAGGTCTTTTTTCATATCCCTTGTGAATGTTATAAGTCTAAGGCATTATTTGGGATGATCTCAAAGGGCACTGGTTTTATATAAAGATTTTGGAAGGTAATGGCTTGGCAATCTCAATTAGGGTTATTTTCCTCCCCAGGCATGAAATATGAAGATCAGACTGTTGGCTCAATTCGACCTCATTCAGATGTTTTTCTTTAAAGAAATCTTGAAGGAGTTTTACAGTTTGACATGTTGGAAATTCAGGCCTTAAGAAGAAGAAACAATGCTGTGCATGGGTCAGTTTGAATTACATTTATAAAATGTGCAGAAGAAAATTTTCATGCACACCTACTTTGTGCTAGGAATAGTATTTCATTCAATTCTTTTTTTTCCTCAGAAATAACCATTTGGTTTTATTTTATTCTGGTAAGAACATTTAATATGAGATTCATCCTCAACTCATTTTTAAGTGTACAATACAGTATCATTGATATAGGCACAATTTCTATATAACTTATTCATCTTGCATAACTGAAACTTGCACCCTTTGAATAGCAACTCTCAATTTCCTAAAACCATCTTAAAGTAAGGTTAAAATGGACTTGGGGGAGAATAGCATAAAATGTATGCACAATTAATTAAGCAAGACAAGTTAACACTTGCTGGAACCTATGATATAGGGACCCGCTAATGTCCGTCCATATTGCCACAGTCCCTAGAGAAGGGCACGGCAAGGGTTCAAGTGCTCCTGCACGTTTCTGAGCACATTACTGAGATTCCCATTGTCTTGTCTGCACTCCCAGTAAGTAGCTTCAAGGGATCCTTGACTTCCTTGCAGACCACACCCAAGGATGTAAGTCCCTTTCTTACTCCTTTTCTTAATAGTCATAGGTTTGAAATATAGAATCAGTGTAATCTTACATCTTGTGATTTGTGTAACTTTTGCATCAAGTAATCCTAAGTCTTGCGATTTGCAAGACTTTTGCAATGCTGATGTCTTAGGCCTTGTAAACTTCCTTTACTCTTAATGTCACTATCTAAATGAAAAATGCATCTGAAACTTAAGTTCTATACAATGCTTTGCTGGTCATGTGGCTAATGTCTAGGTATCAACAACCCTGGACTGTAAAAGTGGACTATGAGACCTGAAGGGTGAGAAAACCATTTTAGAAAGACCTTGAGTCTAGCTCTGCTTCTTGGAATCAAACTCAGAAATAAATTTCTTTCTACCAGTTCCCTGCCCCTTGATATATTGGTATGAAGGGTGAGCAGTTGAGCATTACTAGGGTGATGACACCTCCATCTCAATTTTAATATTTAAGCTATAATTTATTGGGACCTAATACTTAAGCTCTAGAACCAAGTACTTGTACACCTGATGTCCTGCTCAGTCGATTTCTATCCCCAAAGTCTATACCAGAATCTTAAGTCCAAACATTTAGATATGGTTAAGTTATATACAATAATAGATTAAATTCATTTTAAAAAATCTCTCTTTCTCTCTACTTTCATGTGTATAGTGCAATTTCTCTATCTTGATTCTGGGTATAGCCAAATTAATTGTTGACAAATGGCATGTTGCAGGATTTGACACGAGCAAAGTATATAAATATAGACATACTCTTGAACTTCTTGCTATGAGAAGAATAAGACAAGCCCTACTGCTGGTCTTAGGAGGAGTATTACATGGGACAGAGATGACCTCCAGTTTAGAGAACCATTCAGACCACAACCCAGAAGTAGCTAACTCAGATGAAATTAGTAGGACCTCTGAACCCAGCTGGCCTCAGCATCATAGGTCTGTGAGAATAAAGGATTATTGTTTTAGCCAGTGTACTTAGAGAAGGTTTTCAACATAACAATTTTGTGGTAGTAGCTACTGTGTATGTATACTCCTAAGAAGCAAAGAAAACACAAAAGATAAAGTATTTGCCAGCCCCCTTCTCCCACTTTTTAACACCTTTGTTATGGACAGAATTGTATCCCCACCTCCTCAAATCATTTGTTGAAACTCTAATCCCCAATGTGATTGTATCTGGTAATTGGCCTTTAGGGAGGTCACTAAAGTTAAATGAGCTTATAATGATGGACCCCCTACTAAGATAGGACTAGTGTCCTTTTAAGAGGGAGAGGACAAGAAATCTCTCTCTCTCCGTATGAATACAAAGAAGAGGCTGTATGAGAACATAGCGAGAAGGAGTCATCTGCACATCAAGAAGAGACTTTACCAGAAACCAACCCTGACTGCATCTGCTTTCTGCACTTCTAGCCTCCAGAACAGTGAGGAGGTACTTTTCTGTTGTTTAAGCCACCTGATCTATGTGATTTTGTTATGGCAGTTGTAGTGTACACCTTTCTATGCATTTCTACCTCTAGTAAATTTGACCTGAACAGCGTCCTCAGACTTGAATAATTGATAGCAATATCAAGTCACCTAAGGAAGCTGGAAAAGCAAGACAACCAAAATTCAAACTTCAGCAGAAGAATCCAGATCACCAAAATAAAAGCCCAAATCCAGGACATAAAAGACAAAAAGACAATACAAAAAAATCAATGAAACAAAAAGCTGGTTCTTCAAAAGGATAAACAAGATTGATGGTCCCCTAGCTAGAATGACCAAGAAAAAGAGAGAAATAGCTCAAATAAACACAATCAGAAACACAAAAGATGAAGTCATATCTGACCCTGAAGAAATACAAAAGATCATTAGAGACTACTATGTACACTTGTATGGAAACAAACTTGAAAACCTCAAGGAAATGGAAGACTCTCTGTCATCACACAACCTGCCTAGGTTGAAACAAGAAGAAATTGAGACCCTCAATAGACCAATAACAATCAAGGTAATTGACTACATAATAAGAAAACTACCTACAAAAAAAAGCCCTGGACCAGGTGGCTTTCCAGCAGAATTCTATAAGACATTTAAAGAGGAGCTGATACCAATCCTACTGAAGGTATTCCAGACGATTGAGAAAGATGGAACTCTCCCAAAATCATTTTATGAAGCTAACATCACATTGATACCCAAGTCGGTAAAGACCCAACAAAGAAAGAGAACTAGGGGTTCCAGTAAGATGGCGACAGCATAGGCGGAATTGTGAGATTCCCCAAACGTGAGTTCCTAAAAATACTCTTACTTTTCTTCCCCCATCCCCCAGCCCACCAGCAGCCACACTGGTCTGAGGCCCGGAGACCTTCAGTCCCATGCAGGGACGATATTGCGGCCCCCTGCTGCTGCTGTTCCACCGCATGTGTGGGAGTCTTTGGCCCTAGCTCCCTCCCTGGCTACATTGTCTCCTGCCCAGCACCCAGCACCAAGCCGCCGGTCACTCAGGGAGGCTCTGGGCACCTGCCCCTCAGACACATCGGGCCCATTCCTGGCTGAAGTCCCCTGGGGGGTGCCAGTCACCACCTGCCCTTTGGAGCTTTGGAGTTCTGGAGCTCTGGGCCCACCCTGGCTGAGGCACTCAGCGTGTGACCCCAAGCTTGGGGACCCAGGCCAGTGGAGAGAAATGGATCTGCAAAAGTGACCCTGCCTCTGCCATTCTACAGGCAGAGATTTCCATTGCCCTGCCCACCCATCAACAGCCCCCACCTTGGTTCTAAGGTAACGTGGCTAAACAGGAGACAAAGCACCACACCTACACTGAATCAGACAAAAGCAACTCCCAGGCAACAGGCTAAAAAAAACAAACAAACCCAAACTGTGAGTAAATCCAGCTCCCTACAACAAAATACAAAAGAGGGAGGTTGGAGATCAAAGCTGAAATGACTTTAGTCTGATCTCTTATTTTGATTTATGATGTCATCATTTTGACTGTTTATTTTGATCACACTTGTTTGCCTTCTGACTTACACTGTTTCATGATTTTATTGGTCTGCCTCTGTGTAGCTATCAGTATTCTTTAGGGAATCTTTCTTACGTGGCTTTTTTCACTTAACTCCGGCCTTGTGTCTCTTTCGCACCTGATAGCTGGTATGTATGTCTATTTCTCCTCTCACTCTTCTCTCTTTCTAACTTCCTATCGTTCCCCCCTTCCTCCATTATTTTCTTCTTTTATACTCCCCTTCTAATCTAGGGACCAAGCCTACATACTGCTACTCAGACAGATTGTAAGGCAGAGGGAAATAGGTTACAGTGTGCTCATACACCTGTTGGTGGATGCTAGAATCAGTATATACATTCTGAACCACAGCTTCCCCCTCAATTAAACCTCAAACCTGAAAAAGTACAACCCGCAGCCTACACTCCAACCACAAAAATGAACAAAGCCAGAAGACCCTCATAAGGAACAAAAGGATATTGCAGAAGTGAAACAAAAGCAACCCCACCTTCCCTCAAGTCAGAATTCAAGAAGGGGAGGGAAAGGGGGAGAGAGAGAAAAATCTACACAAATGAAGAAAAAACAAAAGAAGAGTATGGGTCTCTCCCAGAACTCTGGGAGGGCAGACACTGAGAAAACTGACTTCGGAATGCAAACAATGAAGAGCCCCCAGAATGAAGGATCTCAAACTACAAACCTAGATATC
>NW_007224092.1:0-6482 GCF_000164805.1 Carlito syrichta | reverse complement strand
CCAACCTGTAGATATGTGAAGGCCAATGCCACTGAGATCATGTACTTGTTTGTTTTGCATCAATAACTAACTGACACAATAATTTCATAATTCCAAGATATTTTTTGTTTTCTTGCAAGATATTCTTTATGATTATTGAACAGTTTTTCTTCAACTTCCTTGTCATTGTATGAGTTTCAACCTGTTAGCTGAGTCCTAAGAAAAAGAAATGTCAAAATGTGGATTAGGTTTGAGTAGAGAGTCAAATTATGTTCTACAATGATTGTTCTAAATATAACATGAGCTTCTATATTTTCAAGTTTTTCTGTTAAAATGTATAACATTATAATCTCTGATAAGAATTATTTTGTGAATATATGCTTTATATTTTTATACAATAATACAGTTTATGATGTGTTTTAATAACACTGACTATTAAGATCAATACGTAATTGTTTAGGATGAGAGTGGCATGTGGCAAGCAATTTTCTTTTAATAAAATAAGAGCAAATGTAGCACTGGACAAGAGCTAAGAGATTTGAAATCTTTGTTTAACGTGTTTTGTTACATGATTTACATACTTAGTCTCATTTAAGCCTTACAATGAACTTAAATAAAAACTAGGTATATTTATTCATATCTATTTTACAGATGAAAAAATTCATGTTTAGAATGGTTATGTCAGTTGCTCAAAGTTGCATTCCAAAGTGAAGCCAATAAATGAGATTTGAATTCTGGTCAATGCTCTTAACGACTCTTCAGCACTGCAGCAAATTATTTTGTAAAAGGCTCAGACTCTGGAACTAAATTACATCACTTTTAATTCTACTACTATACTTATTGGCTCTGGACATCTTTTTCCTCTCCTATGAAATGGGAATATAATAATTTTTATCTTACAGGATTTTTGTGATGGTTAAAGGTCATAATTCACATTCAGAACATAGAACAGAGCCTAGTAGGTAGAAAGCACTCAACAGATGCCAATCACTACCATCATCATTATTGCTGTTACTTAATGGAATTTAGTATGTATATGAACACCCTAACATTAAGGTGGGAGGGCATTTGTAACAAAACAACAGAGATGGTTGATAATAAAAAGGATCTGGCATCATCTTTATTCCACTAGTCTGAAATTTTGCCTTACAAATAACTGGTGGCAAGAGACTTCAAACCCTGTCTTCCAGTCAATGGGGCGCTTGCAGTTAAATTGTTTAGAAAGTCCCTTTTTGTGCTCTTCTCTCTGTAACGCTGATTTAATCATCTTCAGTGTATAATGTCCTATTGGCAGGTTTCCCTTGTGTACTTGCAAGTGGAAGGTTATATGCTAATGAATGTTCATTGTGTAATGAGAGCGTGGGGATATTTATTTCTTCACAGAGCTAATTACTCAGGTTATTGGCTCCTGTTTATACTCACTTGTTGTACATCTTACCTGATCATGTAAAGACTGAGTCGAACAGATGCAATCTCTCATTTGTGCCCCTGCACAGTTTGCTTGCTTTATCATTTCCTATTCTAGTGAGTATCTTTTGCCTCCTGATAGTCCTCTGAATTTCATCTTACGGTTGAGTGGAGCCTTGTCTGTCACAAACTTAACATTTGTGGTTTTGAACATTCATAGAAAACCTGGAAAGTTTACAACTTGCAGTACTTGTGTGTTGAGTTTCATCTTTGAATTGTGTGTCCTTGAGGCCAGTGTGAAGGGGTGAAAAGCATGGGAGGTGTTGAGTAAGTCTTGACAACTTGTGTATGCCTCAATATCACTGTGGCTCTGTTTTCCTTAGAAAACAGAGTTAAGTTGTTTAGAAGGTCCTTTTTTGTGTGTTCTTTTTTACAGAAGCACATTACAGACACATATTGTTATGAAGCAGGCAGAAACCCTCATTAGAGGTCTGAAAGGGTTATTTAAATGCATCATTACAGTCAACAGATTTATGTGAAAAATTATATACTATAGTGAAATTTACATATGTGAGAATTTGCAAAGGTCTTTTTCATATCCCTTGTGAATGTTATAAGTCTAAGGCATTATTTGGGATGATCTCAAAGGGCACTGGTTTTATATAAAGATTTTGGAAGGTAATGGCTTGGCAATCTCAATTAGGGTTATTTTCCTCCCCAGGCATGAAATATGAAGATCAGACTGTTGGCTCAATTCGACCTCATTCAGATGTTTTTCTTTAAAGAAATCTTGAAGGAGTTTTACAGTTTGACATGTTGGAAATTCAGGCCTTAAGAAGAAGAAACAATGCTGTGCATGGGTCAGTTTGAATTACATTTATAAAATGTGCAGAAGAAAATTTTCATGCACACCTACTTTGTGCTAGGAATAGTATTTCATTCAATTCTTTTTTTTCCTCAGAAATAACCATTTGGTTTTATTTTATTCTGGTAAGAACATTTAATATGAGATTCATCCTCAACTCATTTTTAAGTGTACAATACAGTATCATTGATATAGGCACAATTTCTATATAACTTATTCATCTTGCATAACTGAAACTTGCACCCTTTGAATAGCAACTCTCAATTTCCTAAAACCATCTTAAAGTAAGGTTAAAATGGACTTGGGGGAGAATAGCATAAAATGTATGCACAATTAATTAAGCAAGACAAGTTAACACTTGCTGGAACCTATGATATAGGGACCCGCTAATGTCCGTCCATATTGCCACAGTCCCTAGAGAAGGGCACGGCAAGGGTTCAAGTGCTCCTGCACGTTTCTGAGCACATTACTGAGATTCCCATTGTCTTGTCTGCACTCCCAGTAAGTAGCTTCAAGGGATCCTTGACTTCCTTGCAGACCACACCCAAGGATGTAAGTCCCTTCTTACTCCTTTTCTTAATAGTCATAGGTTTGAAATATAGAATCAGTGTAATCTTACATCTTGTGATTTGTGTAACTTTTGCATCAAGTAATCCTAAGTCTTGCGATTTGCAAGACTTTTGCAATGCTGATGTCTTAGGCCTTGTAAACTTCCTTTACTCTTAATGTCACTATCTAAATGAAAAATGCATCTGAAACTTAAGTTCTATACAATGCTTTGCTGGTCATGTGGCTAATGTCTAGGTATCAACAACCCTGGACTGTAAAAGTGGACTATGAGACCTGAAGGGTGAGAAAACCATTTTAGAAAGACCTTGAGTCTAGCTCTGCTTCTTGGAATCAAACTCAGAAATAAATTTCTTTCTACCAGTTCCCTGCCCCTTGATATATTGGTATGAAGGGTGAGCAGTTGAGCATTACTAGGGTGATGACACCTCCATCTCAATTTTAATATTTAAGCTATAATTTATTGGGACCTAATACTTAAGCTCTAGAAGCAAGTACTTGTATACCTGATGTCGTGCTCAGTCGATTTCTATCCCCAAAGTCTATACCAGAATCTTAAGTCCAAACATTTAGATATGGTTAAGTTATATACAATAATAGATTAAATTCATTTTTAAAAATCTCTCTTTCTCTCTACTTTCATGTGTATAGTGCAATTTCTCTATCTTGATTCTGGGTATAGCCAAATTAATTGTTGACAAATGGCATGTTGCAGGATTTGACACGAGCAAAGTATATAAATATAGACATACTCTTGAACTTCTTGCTATGAGAAGAATAAGACAAGCCCTACTGCTGGTCTTAGGAGGAGTATTACATGGGACAGAGATGACCTCCAGTTTAGAGAACCATTCAGACCACAACCCAGAAGTAGCTAACTCAGATGAAATTAGTAGGACCTCTGAACCCAGCTGGCCTCAGCATCATAGGTCTGTGAGAATAAAGGATTATTGTTTTAGCCAGTGTACTTAGAGAAGGTTTTCAACATAACAATTTTGTGGTAGTAGCTACTGTGTATGTATACTCCTAAGAAGCAAAGAAAACACAAAAGATAAAGTATTTGCCAGCCCCCTTCTCCCACTTTTTAACACCTTTGTTATGGACAGAATTGTATCCCCACCTCCTCAAATCATTTGTTGAAACTCTAATCCCCAATGTGATTGTATCTGGTAATTGGCCTTTAGGGAGGTCACTAAAGTTAAATGAGCTTATAATGATGGACCCCCTACTAAGATAGGACTAGTGTCCTTTTAAGAGGGAGAGGACAAGAAATCTCTCTCTCTCCGTATGAATACAAAGAAGAGGCTGTATGAGAACATAGCGAGAAGGAGTCATCTGCACATCAAGAAGAGACTTTACCAGAAACCAACCCTGACTGCATCTGCTTTCTGCACTTCTAGCCTCCAGAACAGTGAGGAGGTACTTTTCTGTTGTTTAAGCCACCTGATCTATGTGATTTTGTTATGGCAGTTGTAGTGTACACCTTTCTATGCATTTCTACCTCTAGTAAATTTGACCTGAACAGCGTCCTCAGACTTGAATAATTGATAGCAATATCAAGTCACCTAAGGAAGCTGGAAAAGCAAGACAACCAAAATTCAAACTTCAGCAGAAGAATCCAGATCACCAAAATAAAAGCCCAAATCCAGGACATAAAAGACAAAAAGACAATACAAAAAAATCAATGAAACAAAAAGCTGGTTCTTCAAAAGGATAAACAAGATTGATGGTCCCCTAGCTAGAATGACCAAGAAAAAGAGAGAAATAGCTCAAATAAACACAATCAGAAACACAAAAGATGAAGTCATATCTGACCCTGAAGAAATACAAAAGATCATTAGAGACTACTATGTACACTTGTATGGAAACAAACTTGAAAACCTCAAGGAAATGGAAGACTCTCTGTCATCACACAACCTGCCTAGGTTGAAACAAGAAGAAATTGAGACCCTCAATAGACCAATAACAATCAAGGTAATTGACTACATAATAAGAAAACTACCTACAAAAAAAAGCCCTGGACCAGGTGGCTTTCCAGCAGAATTCTATAAGACATTTAAAGAGGAGCTGATACCAATCCTACTGAAGGTATTCCAGACGATTGAGAAAGATGGAACTCTCCCAAAATCATTTTATGAAGCTAACATCACATTGATACCCAAGTCGGTAAAGACCCAACAAAGAAAGAGAACTAGGGGTTCCAGTAAGATGGCGACAGCATAGGCGGAATTGTGAGATTCCCCAAACGTGAGTTCCTAAAAATACTCTTACTTTTCTTCCCCCATCCCCCAGCCCACCAGCAGCCACACTGGTCTGAGGCCCGGAGACCTTCAGTCCCATGCAGGGACGATATTGCGGCCCCCTGCTGCTGCTGTTCCACCGCATGTGTGGGAGTCTTTGGCCCTAGCTCCCTCCCTGGCTACATTGTCTCCTGCCCAGCACCCAGCACCAAGCCGCCGGTCACTCAGGGAGGCTCTGGGCACCTGCCCCTCAGACACATCGGGCCCATTCCTGGCTGAAGTCCCCTGGGGGGTGCCAGTCACCACCTGCCCTTTGGAGCTTTGGAGTTCTGGAGCTCTGGGCCCACCCTGGCTGAGGCACTCAGCGTGTGACCCCAAGCTTGGGGACCCAGGCCAGTGGAGAGAAATGGATCTGCAAAAGTGACCCTGCCTCTGCCATTCTACAGGCAGAGATTTCCATTGCCCTGCCCACCCATCAACAGCCCCCACCTTGGTTCTAAGGTAACGTGGCTAAACAGGAGACAAAGCACCACACCTACACTGAATCAGACAAAAGCAACTCCCAGGCAACAGGCTAAAAAAAACAAACAAACCCAAACTGTGAGTAAATCCAGCTCCCTACAACAAAATACAAAAGAGGGAGGTTGGAGATCAAAGCTGAAATGACTTTAGTCTGATCTCTTATTTTGATTTATGATGTCATCATTTTGACTGTTTATTTTGATCACACTTGTTTGCCTTCTGACTTACACTGTTTCATGATTTTATTGGTCTGCCTCTGTGTAGCTATCAGTATTCTTTAGGGAATCTTTCTTACGTGGCTTTTTTCACTTAACTCCGGCCTTGTGTCTCTTTCGCACCTGATAGCTGGTATGTATGTCTATTTCTCCTCTCACTCTTCTCTCTTTCTAACTTCCTATCGTTCCCCCCTTCCTCCATTATTTTCTTCTTTTATACTCCCCTTCTAATCTAGGGACCAAGCCTACATACTGCTACTCAGACAGATTGTAAGGCAGAGGGAAATAGGTTACAGTGTGCTCATACACCTGTTGGTGGATGCTAGAATCAGTATATACATTCTGAACCACAGCTTCCCCCTCAATTAAACCTCAAACCTGAAAAAGTACAACCCGCAGCCTACACTCCAACCACAAAAATGAACAAAGCCAGAAGACCCTCATAAGGAACAAAAGGATATTGCAGAAGTGAAACAAAAGCAACCCCACCTTCCCTCAAGTCAGAATTCAAGAAGGGGAGGGAAAGGGGGAGAGAGAGAAAAATCTACACAAATGAAGAAAAAACAAAAGAAGAGTATGGGTCTCTCCCAGAACTCTGGGAGGGCAGACACTGAGAAAACTGACTTCGGAATGCAAACAATGAAGAGCCCCCAGAATGAAGGATCTCAAACTACAAACCTAGATATC
>NW_007224091.1:0-6252 GCF_000164805.1 Carlito syrichta | reverse complement strand
TTGAGTAGAGAGTCAAATTATGTCTACAATGATTGTTCTAAATATAACATGAGCTTCTATATTTTCAAGTTTTTCTGTTAAAATGTATAACATTATAATCTCTGATAAGAATTATTTTGTGAATATATGCTTTATATTTTTATACAATAATACAGTTTATGATGTGTTTTAATAACACTGACTATTAAGATCAATACGTAATTGTTTAGGATGAGAGTGGCATGTGGCAAGCAATTTTCTTTTAATAAAATAAGAGCAAATGTAGCACTGGACAAGAGCTAAGAGATTTGAAATCTTTGTTTAACGTGTTTTGTTACATGATTTACATACTTAGTCTCATTTAAGCCTTACAATGAACTTAAATAAAAACTAGGTATATTTATTCATATCTATTTTACAGATGAAAAAATTCATGTTTAGAATGGTTATGTCAGTTGCTCAAAGTTGCATTCCAAAGTGAAGCCAATAAATGAGATTTGAATTCTGATCAATGCTCTTAACGACTCTTCAGCACTGCAGCAAATTATTTTGTAAAAGGCTCAGACTCTGGAACTAAATTACATCACTTTTAATTCTACTACTATACTTATTGGCTCTGGACATCTTTTTCCTCTCCTATGAAATGGGAATATAATAATTTTTATCTTACAGGATTTTTGTGATGGTTAAAGGTCATAATTCACATTCAGAACATAGAACAGAGCCTAGTAGGTAGAAAGCACTCAACAGATGCCAATCACTACCATCATCATTATTGCTGTTACTTAATGGAATTTAGTATGTATATGAACACCCTAACATTAAGGTGGGAGGGCATTTGTAACAAAACAACAGAGATGGTTGATAATAAAAAGGATCTGGCATCATCTTTATTCCACTAGTCTGAAATTTTGCCTTACAAATAACTGGTGGCAAGAGACTTCAAACCCTGTCTTCCAGTCAATGGGGCGCTTGCAGTTAAATTGTTTAGAAAGTCCCTTTTTGTGCTCTTCTCTCTGTAACGCTGATTTAATCATCTTCAGTGTATAATGTCCTATTGGCAGGTTTCCCTTGTGTACTTGCAAGTGGAAGGTTATATGCTAATGAATGTTCATTGTGTAATGAGAGCGTGGGGATATTTATTTCTTCACAGAGCTAATTACTCAGGTTATTGGCTCCTGTTTATACTCACTTGTTGTACATCTTACCTGATCATGTAAAGACTGAGTCGAACAGATGCAATCTCTCATTTGTGCCCCTGCACAGTTTGCTTGCTTTATCATTTCCTATTCTAGTGAGTATCTTTTGCCTCCTGATAGTCCTCTGAATTTCATCTTACGGTTGAGTGGAGCCTTGTCTGTCACAAACTTAACATTTGTGGTTTTGAACATTCATAGAAAACCTGGAAAGTTTACAACTTGCAGTACTTGTGTGTTGAGTTTCATCTTTGAATTGTGTGTCCTTGAGGCCAGTGTGAAGGGGTGAAAAGCATGGGAGGTGTTGAGTAAGTCTTGACAACTTGTGTATGCCTCAATATCACTGTGGCTCTGTTTTCCTTAGAAAACAGAGTTAAGTTGTTTAGAAGGTCCTTTTTTGTGTGTTCTTTTTTACAGAAGCACATTACAGACACATATTGTTATGAAGCAGGCAGAAACCCTCATTAGAGGTCTGAAAGGGTTATTTAAATGCATCATTACAGTCAACAGATTTATGTGAAAAATTATATACTATAGTGAAATTTACATATGTGAGAATTTGCAAAGGTCTTTTTCATATCCCTTGTGAATGTTATAAGTCTAAGGCATTATTTGGGATGATCTCAAAGGGCACTGGTTTTATATAAAGATTTTGGAAGGTAATGGCTTGGCAATCTCAATTAGGGTTATTTTCCTCCCCAGGCATGAAATATGAAGATCAGACTGTTGGCTCAATTCGACCTCATTCAGATGTTTTTCTTTAAAGAAATCTTGAAGGAGTTTTACAGTTTGACATGTTGGAAATTCAGGCCTTAAGAAGAAGAAACAATGCTGTGCATGGGTCAGTTTGAATTACATTTATAAAATGTGCAGAAGAAAATTTTCATGCACACCTACTTTGTGCTAGGAATAGTATTTCATTCAATTCTTTTTTTTCCTCAGAAATAACCATTTGGTTTTATTTTATTCTGGTAAGAACATTTAATATGAGATTCATCCTCAACTCATTTTTAAGTGTACAATACAGTATCATTGATATAGGCACAATTTCTATATAACTTATTCATCTTGCATAACTGAAACTTGCACCCTTTGAATAGCAACTCTCAATTTCCTAAAACCATCTTAAAGTAAGGTTAAAATGGACTTGGGGGAGAATAGCATAAAATGTATGCACAATTAATTAAGCAAGACAAGTTAACACTTGCTGGAACCTATGATATAGGGACCCGCTAATGTCCGTCCATATTGCCACAGTCCCTAGAGAAGGGCACGGCAAGGGTTCAAGTGCTCCTGCACGTTTCTGAGCACATTACTGAGATTCCCATTGTCTTGTCTGCACTCCCAGTAAGTAGCTTCAAGGGATCCTTGACTTCCTTGCAGACCACACCCAAGGATGTAAGTCCCTTCTTACTCCTTTTCTTAATAGTCATAGGTTTGAAATATAGAATCAGTGTAATCTTACATCTTGTGATTTGTGTAACTTTTGCATCAAGTAATCCTAAGTCTTGCGATTTGCAAGACTTTTGCAATGCTGATGTCTTAGGCCTTGTAAACTTCCTTTACTCTTAATGTCACTATCTAAATGAAAAATGCATCTGAAACTTAAGTTCTATACAATGCTTTGCTGGTCATGTGGCTAATGTCTAGGTATCAACAACCCTGGACTGTAAAAGTGGACTATGAGACCTGAAGGGTGAGAAAACCATTTTAGAAAGACCTTGAGTCTAGCTCTGCTTCTTGGAATCAAACTCAGAAATAAATTTCTTTCTACCAGTTCCCTGCCCCTTGATATATTGGTATGAAGGGTGAGCAGTTGAGCATTACTAGGGTGATGACACCTCCATCTCAATTTTAATATTTAAGCTATAATTTATTGGGACCTAATACTTAAGCTCTAGAACCAAGTACTTGTATACCTGATGTCCTGCTCAGTCGATTTCTATCCCCAAAGTCTATACCAGAATCTTAAGTCCAAACATTTAGATATGGTTAAGTTATATACAATAATAGATTAAATTCATTTTTAAAAATCTCTCTTTCTCTCTACTTTCATGTGTATAGTGCAATTTCTCTATCTTGATTCTGGGTATAGCCAAATTAATTGTTGACAAATGGCATGTTGCAGGATTTGACACGAGCAAAGTATATAAATATAGACATACTCTTGAACTTCTTGCTATGAGAAGAATAAGACAAGCCCTACTGCTGGTCTTAGGAGGAGTATTACATGGGACAGAGATGACCTCCAGTTTAGAGAACCATTCAGACCACAACCCAGAAGTAGCTAACTCAGATGAAATTAGTAGGACCTCTGAACCCAGCTGGCCTCAGCATCATAGGTCTGTGAGAATAAAGGATTATTGTTTTAGCCAGTGTACTTAGAGAAGGTTTTCAACATAACAATTTTGTGGTAGTAGCTACTGTGTATGTATACTCCTAAGAAGCAAAGAAAACACAAAAGATAAAGTATTTGCCAGCCCCCTTCTCCCACTTTTTAACACCTTTGTTATGGACAGAATTGTATCCCCACCTCCTCAAATCATTTGTTGAAACTCTAATCCCCAATGTGATTGTATCTGGTAATTGGCCTTTAGGGAGGTCACTAAAGTTAAATGAGCTTATAATGATGGACCCCCTACTAAGATAGGACTAGTGTCCTTTTAAGAGGGAGAGGACAAGAAATCTCTCTCTCTCCGTATGAATACAAAGAAGAGGCTGTATGAGAACATAGCGAGAAGGAGTCATCTGCACATCAAGAAGAGACTTTACCAGAAACCAACCCTGACTGCATCTGCTTTCTGCACTTCTAGCCTCCAGAACAGTGAGGAGGTACTTTTCTGTTGTTTAAGCCACCTGATCTATGTGATTTTGTTATGGCAGTTGTAGTGTACACCTTTCTATGCATTTCTACCTCTAGTAAATTTGACCTGAACAGCGTCCTCAGACTTGAATAATTGATAGCAATATCAAGTCACCTAAGGAAGCTGGAAAAGCAAGACAACCAAAATTCAAACTTCAGCAGAAGAATCCAGATCACCAAAATAAAAGCCCAAATCCAGGACATAAAAGACAAAAAGACAATACAAAAAAATCAATGAAACAAAAAGCTGGTTCTTCAAAAGGATAAACAAGATTGATGGTCCCCTAGCTAGAATGACCAAGAAAAAGAGAGAAATAGCTCAAATAAACACAATCAGAAACACAAAAGATGAAGTCATATCTGACCCTGAAGAAATACAAAAGATCATTAGAGACTACTATGTACACTTGTATGGAAACAAACTTGAAAACCTCAAGGAAATGGAAGACTCTCTGTCATCACACAACCTGCCTAGGTTGAAACAAGAAGAAATTGAGACCCTCAATAGACCAATAACAATCAAGGTAATTGACTACATAATAAGAAAACTACCTACAAAAAAAAGCCCTGGACCAGGTGGCTTTCCAGCAGAATTCTATAAGACATTTAAAGAGGAGCTGATACCAATCCTACTGAAGGTATTCCAGACGATTGAGAAAGATGGAACTCTCCCAAAATCATTTTATGAAGCTAACATCACATTGATACCCAAGTCGGTAAAGACCCAACAAAGAAAGAGAACTAGGGGTTCCAGTAAGATGGCGACAGCATAGGCGGAATTGTGAGATTCCCCAAACGTGAGTTCCTAAAAATACTCTTACTTTTCTTCCCCCATCCCCCAGCCCACCAGCAGCCACACTGGTCTGAGGCCCGGAGACCTTCAGTCCCATGCAGGGACGATATTGCGGCCCCCTGCTGCTGCTGTTCCACCGCATGTGTGGGAGTCTTTGGCCCTAGCTCCCTCCCTGGCTACATTGTCTCCTGCCCAGCACCCAGCACCAAGCCGCCGGTCACTCAGGGAGGCTCTGGGCACCTGCCCCTCAGACACATCGGGCCCATTCCTGGCTGAAGTCCCCTGGGGGGTGCCAGTCACCACCTGCCCTTTGGAGCTTTGGAGTTCTGGAGCTCTGGGCCCACCCTGGCTGAGGCACTCAGCGTGTGACCCCAAGCTTGGGGACCCAGGCCAGTGGAGAGAAATGGATCTGCAAAAGTGACCCTGCCTCTGCCATTCTACAGGCAGAGATTTCCATTGCCCTGCCCACCCATCAACAGCCCCCACCTTGGTTCTAAGGTAACGTGGCTAAACAGGAGACAAAGCACCACACCTACACTGAATCAGACAAAAGCAACTCCCAGGCAACAGGCTAAAAAAAACAAACAAACCCAAACTGTGAGTAAATCCAGCTCCCTACAACAAAATACAAAAGAGGGAGGTTGGAGATCAAAGCTGAAATGACTTTAGTCTGATCTCTTATTTTGATTTATGATGTCATCATTTTGACTGTTTATTTTGATCACACTTGTTTGCCTTCTGACTTACACTGTTTCATGATTTTATTGGTCTGCCTCTGTGTAGCTATCAGTATTCTTTAGGGAATCTTTCTTACGTGGCTTTTTTCACTTAACTCCGGCCTTGTGTCTCTTTCGCACCTGATAGCTGGTATGTATGTCTATTTCTCCTCTCACTCTTCTCTCTTTCTAACTTCCTATCGTTCCCCCCTTCCTCCATTATTTTCTTCTTTTATACTCCCCTTCTAATCTAGGGACCAAGCCTACATACTGCTACTCAGACAGATTGTAAGGCAGAGGGAAATAGGTTACAGTGTGCTCATACACCTGTTGGTGGATGCTAGAATCAGTATATACATTCTGAACCACAGCTTCCCCCTCAATTAAACCTCAAACCTGAAAAAGTACAACCCGCAGCCTACACTCCAACCACAAAAATGAACAAAGCCAGAAGACCCTCATAAGGAACAAAAGGATATTGCAGAAGTGAAACAAAAGCAACCCCACCTTCCCTCAAGTCAGAATTCAAGAAGGGGAGGGAAAGGGGGAGAGAGAGAAAAATCTACACAAATGAAGAAAAAACAAAAGAAGAGTATGGGTCTCTCCCAGAACTCTGGGAGGGCAGACACTGAGAAAACTGACTTCGGAATGCAAACAATGAAGAGCCCCCAGAATGAAGGATCTCAAACTACAAACCTAGATATC
>NW_007224090.1:0-787 GCF_000164805.1 Carlito syrichta | reverse complement strand
GCTTTTAATTTGGGTCTCTGCGTGCTTGTTGATGGTGTATAGGAAAACAACTATGTTGTGCACATTTATTTTGTACCCTGAAACTCTGCCAAAGTCCTTTATCTGTGCAAGGAAGTTTTTAACAGATTCTCTTGGATTTTCAGGGTATAAGATCATATCATCAGCAAAGAGGGATAACTTGACTTTCTTTTTTCCTATTTGGATATCCCCGTTTTCTTTCTCTTGTCTAATTGCCCCAGATAGGACTTCCAACACAATGTTGGACAAGAGGAGTGAGAGGGGCCAGCCTTGTCTTGTTATAGTTTTCAGGGGAAATGTTTCCAGTTTCTGTCCATTTAACAATATGTTGGCTACGGGTTTATCTTAGATGGCACTTACTACTTTGAGGTATGTTCCTTCTCTCCCTAGGTGTTTGAGGGTTTTTGTCAAGAAGGTATGCTGGATTTTATCAAAACCTTTTTTTGCATCTAATGATATAATCATGTGGTTCTTGTTTTTACATCTGTTGATATATTTAATTACATTTGTGGTCTTGTGAATGTTGAACCATCTCTGCATCCTGGGGATGAAGCCTACTTGGTCATGGTGGATGGCTTTTGAGAAGTGTTTTTGGATCCTATTTGCTAGAATCTTGTTGAGGATTTATGCATCTATGCTTATATGGGATATTGGCCTGTTGTTCCCTTTTTTTGTTGGATCTTTACCCAGTTTGGGTATCAGTGTGATGTTAGCTTCATAAAGTGATTTGGTGAGAATTCTTTCTCTGTCAATTGCCCGGAATATTTTC
>NW_007224089.1:0-723 GCF_000164805.1 Carlito syrichta | reverse complement strand
TTTTAACAGATTCTCTTGGATTTCAGGGTATAAGATCATATCATCAGCAAAGAGGGATAACTTGACTTTCTTTTTCCTATTTGGATATCCCCGTTTTCTTTCTCTTGTCTAATTGCCCCAGATAGGACTTCCAAACACAATGTTGAACAAGAGGAGTGAGAGGGGCCAGCCTTGTCTTGTTCTAGTTTTCAGGGGAAATGTTTCCAGTTTCTGTCCATTTAACAATATGTTGGCTACGGGTTTATCTTAGATGGCACTTACTACTTTGAGGTATGTTCCTTCTCTCCCTAGGTGTTTGAGGGTTTTTGTCAAGAAGGTATGCTGGATTTTATCAAAACCTTTTTTTGCATCTAATGATATAATCATGTGGTTCTTGTTTTTACATCTGTTGATATATTTAATTACATTTGTGGTCTTGTGAATGTTGAACCATCTCTGCATCCTGGGGATGAAGCCTACTTGGTCATGGTGGATGACTTTTGAGAAGTGTTTTTGGATCCTATTTGCTAGAATCTTGTTGAGGATTTGTGCATCTATGCTTATATGGGATATTGGCCTGTTGTTCCCTTTTTTTGTTGGATCTTTACCCAGTTTGGGTATCAGTGTGATGTTAGCTTCATAAAGTGATTTGGTGAGAATTCTCTCTCTCTCAATTGCCCGGAATATTTTCATTAGGATTGATATCAGCTCCTCCTTGTACAATTAGTAGAATTCTTCTGGAAA
>NW_007224088.1:0-390 GCF_000164805.1 Carlito syrichta | reverse complement strand
TATCATGTGATGTTAGCTTCATAAAATGATTTGGGGAGAGTTCCATCTTTCTTGATTGCCTGGAATACTTTCAATAGGATTGTATGTTTTTTAGAATTCTATTGGAAAGCCATCTGGTTCAGGGATTTTTCTTTTTTAGGTAGTTTTCTTATGACATAGTTGATTTCCTGGGTTGTTATTGGTCTATTTAGGATCTCAATTTCTTCTTATTTCAACATTGGGTGGCTGTGTAATGTCATAAAGTCCTCCATTTCATTTAGGTTTTCAAGATTGTTTCCATACAAGTGTACACAGTAATCTCTGATAATCTTTTGTAGTTCTTTGGGGTCAGTTGTGACTTGACCTTTTGCATTTCTGATTGTGTTTATTTGTGCTTTTTCTCTTTTTCTT
>NW_007224087.1:0-779 GCF_000164805.1 Carlito syrichta | reverse complement strand
TTTATGTTTTAAGGAATTTTTTTTTTCAAGCCAGGAGCATAAAAGGCAGTTTTTACACATAGAAAAAGTGATTTCTACCTTGACACTCACTGGGTGAGAACTTTCTTTTTGTTTATATCCATAATCACATAGAGGAAGTTAAATCAAATAGGAAAAAGCCTAGACCTTATCAGTTAAATAAGATGTCTAAAATGAGAGAAAGACCAAGATACATGGCAGTCAGCTTGCAATCAGTAGCCTTATATTTGTCCTTATTCTTGACATTCCATTTTTTTTGGTAAATAAGAGACTTTATGGAGGAAAAGAAATCTCACAGGTGCTTTTTCAACAAATCAGGAATCAACTAGAATTGATTAGGCATATTTTTTGCACTTAAGATCTACTTTCAAATTTATAACAACATAAGTAGTAGATATTTTATTTTTAAAGGTAATTGAAGAGCCAGGAAAAAGATAGAATTTTGGAGGGTTCAATCAGATCAGGTTTTTAAAAGAAGCTCATGGTGGCCAGGCACAGTGGTGCATGCCTGTAAACCCAGCACTTTGGGAGACAGAGGCAAGACGACTGCCTGAGCCCAGGCATTCGAGCCCAGCCTGGGCAAGTTAACAAGACCTCATCTCTACAATAAATCAAAAAATTAGCTGGGTGTGATGGTGCATGTGGTGATGGAAAGTTGAGGCGGAAGGATCACCTAAGCCCAGTAGGTAGAGGCTGTGGTGGCCATGAGCATGCCACTGCACATTGGCCTGGGCAACAGTGAGACTCCAACTCAAAAAACT
>NW_007224086.1:0-1386 GCF_000164805.1 Carlito syrichta | reverse complement strand
ATACGAAAAGGAAAAGCTGATTATTGAGTTTATACTATGGAATGAGAATTTTATATGTAGTTTACGCCATAGTTAACAAGCATAATTACATGAATAATAAGCCATATGTTTCCCACATTAACTCCCAGTTTCTTCACCCCAAGGAATTACCCTGGTGTTGCTCGGAGAATGTTCTCTTCTCTGTCATCTATATCGTATTCCACCTTTCTTTGTCCAGACTATGCAGTCCCACTGATTCTCTGGCTTGGAGTCCAGAGAATCTAATGCTGGCATGCTAGAATGGTCACTTCCTTGTGTCAGAATTTTTAATACTTACAACAAAGACTTCCCAATCTCTCTTTTACATAAGCTTTGGTTCACAGTTTCCAGAATAGAGATTTAATTAACTGTATTTCTATGGAGGTTTGTTTATTCTAATTTGTTCTGAAAATTGCTGGCTTTCAAATCTTATGCCTAGAAATGGTACTATTTTGCTGGTACTATTTATAGTTTTATGTTTTAAGGAATTTTTTTTTTTCAAGCCAGGAGCATAAAAGGCAGTTTTTACACATAGAAAAAGTGATTTCTACCTTGACACTCACTGGGTGAGAACTTTCTTTTTGTTTTATATCCATAATCACATAGAGGAAGTTAAATCAAATAGGAAAAAGCCTAGACCTTATCAGTTAAATAAGATGTCTAAAATGAGAGAAAGACCAAGATACATGGCAGTCAGCTTGCAATCAGTAGCCTTATATTTGTCCTTATTCTTGACATTCCATTTTTTTTGGTAAATAAGAGACTTTATGGAGGAAAAGAAATCTCACAGGTGCTTTTTCAACAAATCAGGAATCAACTAGAATTGATTAGGCATATTTTTTGCACTTAAGATCTACTTTCAAATTTATAACAACATAAGTAGTAGATATTTTATTTTTAAAGGTAATTGAAGAGCCAGGAAAAAGATAGAATTTTGGAGGGTTCAATCAGATCAGGTTTTTAAAAGAAGCTCATGGTGGCCAGGCACAGTGGTGCATGCCTGTAAACCCAGCACTTTGGGAGACAGAGGCAAGACGACTGCCTGAGCCCAGGCATTCGAGCCCAGCCTGGGCAAGTTAACAAGACCTCATCTCTACAATAAATCAAAAAATTAGCTGGGTGTGATGGTGCATGTGGTGATGGAAAGTTGAGGCGGAAGGATCACCTAAGCCCAGTAGGTAGAGGCTGTGGTGGCCATGAGCATGCCACTGCACATTGGCCTGGGCAACAGTGAGACTCCAACTCAAAAAAATATAAATATTTCATGGGCTTGAAGTCACAGAGTTTCAAGCTGCCTTGAAAGCAAAATAAAAAATAAAAAAAGGATGCATTGGACAAATTTAACAATTGAAATAGTTAAAATTAAAA
>NW_007224085.1:0-673 GCF_000164805.1 Carlito syrichta | reverse complement strand
CAGTCCTCTTGCCTCTGCCTCTCAAAGTACTGGGACTACAGACTTGAGCCACCGTGCCTGGCCTATGGTTAATATTTCAAGCAGATCTAAGAAGCTAATAATAACATGTAAAGAGTCTAACAGTAGCAATCTCTTCACCTGGAATGTTCTTCTTCCATCTTCCCATAGTAAGCTATTCAAATTACAATTGCTTAGTTATCCCTTTCTTAGTTATGTCATTTGTAATCTCATTGTTTTAAAAAAATCCATCAAGGCTCTTACCACTTCTTGAGTATTTTCTTATTCATATATTTGTTTATTTACCATCTCCTTCTTATCAAAATATAAACTCAATGCAAGCAAAAAACTTGTTTTATATCCAGTATGTGTCCCAGTTCATGGCACACAGCTGGCTCTCATCAAATACTGGAGGCATGAGGGAAGGAAGGGAGGGAGGGAGGGAGAAAAGGGAAGGAAGGAACTGCACAAATACTGGAATGGGGCTCAGGTTGAGAGAGGCAGTTCCCTTTCATTGGAAGTTAGAAGTCAAAGGGGGCTTGACCTTGGGCTCCCTTTGGGTCACACAGCCTCTTTGCATCCCTGGTTGTACGTTTGTACCATGAGAATAATACTGCTTGCCCTGTTTCTTTCATAATGTTAGTAGGAAAAACAGAAAATCATTCATCAATGTAAA
>NW_007224084.1:0-715 GCF_000164805.1 Carlito syrichta | reverse complement strand
TCCATTTGTAATCTCATTGTTTTAAAAAAATCCATCAAGGCTCTTACCACTTCTTGAGTATTTTCTTATTCATATATTTGTTTATTTACCATCTCCTTCTTATCAAAATATAAACTCAATGCAAGCAAAAAACTTGTTTTATATCCAGTATGTGTCCCAGTTCATGGCACACAGCTGGCTCTCATCAAATACTGGAGGCATGAGGGAAGGAAGGGAGGGAGGGAGGGAGAAAAGGGAAGGAAGGAACTGCACAAATACTGGAATGGGGCTCAGGTTGAGAGAGGCAGTTCCCTTTCATTGGAAGTTAGAAGTCAAAGGGGGCTTGACCTTGGGCTCCCTTTGGGTCACACAGCCTCTTTGCATCCCTGGTTGTACGTTTGTACCATGAGAATAATACTGCTTGCCCTGTTTCTTTCATAATGTTAGTAGGAAAAACAGAAAATCATTCATCAATGTAAAATGTGCTCAAGAGAAAAATTACCATCTTAGAGACTCAGCATTTGAAGTAATTACGGACAATATTTAGTTTCAATTAAACTGGAGTAGGGTGAGGGAATAGGGAATAATGGGGGATTGTTCGGTTGCCACAGCTTTTGTGGAAACTCTTGGACTCCTTCTGGAGACTATAAAGGTAGACAGCAAGGCTGGAGAATATTCCAGTACACTCTCCACTTGAACCTGAGCTGCTGCACAGCTCTCAGCTAAGGTCAGTCTC
>NW_007224083.1:0-2907 GCF_000164805.1 Carlito syrichta | reverse complement strand
AATAGTCAATTTGGCCTTCACACCTCTGCTAGGTGGGTCACTCACCCTGAATAGGAATATCTCTGCATCTTTTCTGACATCTGCAGCCTCTTCTTCAAGTGTTCTTTTTACAATGTCTTTTCTCAGTCTCCACAGCCAGACCCTGCTTCCTTTTGGTAGTCCTCACACTCATGTTGGAGACTGGAGGTTTATTCAATTGTCTAATTTTGCTGAAAACAAAAATTGCATGTGCATTTCCCATTCTCCTTGGTGTTATGCTTAATTTCCAGGCGGAGAAAAGGAAATATTACCTTTGTATGTCAGACTGGAACTATTTAGCTTTTAATCGTTTCTTTGATTTCTTAAAAGTTGAAATTTCTGGCTTGTGTCTGAATGTCAAATTTTAGATCTAGATATTGACCTCAGTAGAAAGGAAGGAGAATAAAGGCAAGAATATAGAAAGTGAACAGAATTTTATGAAAATTTAGAGTACTCTTCTAAGATCCCTACTCATGACTTGGGTTGTGTGGTTTAATAAAAGTTTAGCAGGTCTGAGTCTCAACCTTGTTAAAGAAGTCACGTAACAAAGCCTCATATTCTGATCCGGGGACATTCCCACTTTACATTTGTCTCTTGAATTGCGTTTGCCAAAAGACAGATGCTTCTTAAGTCTGCTTCTGAGCAGGCCAAAACCAGAGTTAATGCAGGGATAGTGATGGTGACAATGTCCCTAGCCCTTAAGTGACCAATGATGAATTATTTGACCTGGAGATGAAGGCTAACATGGTAAGGAACTTTCCCCACCATGTTCCTGCTCTTTGTTCTTAATATTTAGTTTTTTTCAAAAGCTATTCGCATCATATTTCAGTTGGCTTATTTTTCTCTATGTCCTTCCCACACATACCCTAAGCCTTGGAGATGAGCTTCTGAGATCCTTGGCACAAACCAAAGCTTTTTAAAAGTTTTATTTGTCCCAGCACTGAGTGTATGTAGTGTTAAATAGATGCATGCCTGAGTCAACCCATGAGTTGTTGAATGAATGAACACACAAATGCATGATCAAATGTAGAGACATCACAAACCTCCAAGCATCTTTGATATCACCCAATCAGGGTAATAATGGGCTATTCTTTCTTGTTCCACCCACCATCTCTGAACACAGTGTCTGAATATAAAATAGCTGAGGTGGTGGTGTCCTTTAAAGGTAATCATGAAGAGTGACAACAATCCCAGCATCTTCAAACCTTTATGTTATTATTTTCTTCATCATATGTCAGATTCTTACATAGATTTTAAATATCTTTCTGAGCTCTTCACATTTATAGTGTTATAGAGGAATCAGAGAAAGAACACAAACATAATTGAGGAAACGGAAAATAGCATATACAAAGAGAAGTTCAAAGAGCTTAGATTTCTTCTCATTGGCAGAAAAATGAGTTAAAATTGAACTTCCTTGGATGACGTAACATAGAAAGAAGAGTGATTGGTGTATGAGTCCAGGAAGCCCCCATGATGTGTGTCCCTGGGCCTACAGAGATCACCTAATTTTAGCAATTTAGGCAGAAAATGTCATCGATTTGATTTCCTATTAATACGGAATGAGAGAAGTTTTCATAAATACTATACGAGACACAGAGGGCATTCACCTGAAATAAACTGCCTTACATATAACCCAGGAAACTTTTTCAATGATGCACTTACTGTTTTAAGCTCTGCATTATACAGCTCTGATGTAAGTCTTATTAACAGGTTGAAGACTATGTTTCTTGATTTAGTGCAAAGGCGGTTCTCTGAGGCAGAGTTGAGCTTTCACTTCGAAGGTCCTCTAGACTTTCCCTGCTGATGATCTAACTCTAATAAGGTGGGAGTCTCCTATTGCCAACACAGCAGTACCCCTAGGGGAACACATTTCCACCCTCAGACCAATCACTTAGGAAAATTGTACAGGAGATAACAGTTGTTGAGACAGAGGTGAGTGGAACCTAGCAGAGATCAAAAGGTGACTTGAAGCCCTCACTCTCTGTGGGAGCGGGGAGTGCACTATTTATCACTGTCACCCTGTCTGCAAATCTTGCAGAGCTGGTTCAGTAATAACTAGTTCAATTGATTCTGATATTGATTGCCTTCCTTGGCAAAGTTTCTCAGATGACTCTGGGAACTGGGATCTTATCATGGTAATACCTTAGTATCTCACTGCAAATCAATTTCCCAACATTTCTGGTCCTCTTGGTTGCTTGGTTATCTCTGTATCCAAAGCCACCCTAGATGTTTCTTCTCAACTAGAGTTTACCTTTCTCTACTCATCTAACAGTTTTTTGGACTTTTCTGGAGCTTAGGTTAGGCATAAATTTTCCTTGCAAATAAGTCTCCACACTGATCTGACATTTTTAGAGTAAAGTCTGCCATTTCTAAACAAAAATTGAGTTAAAGCAAACATATAGACTCCACCATTGTTTCCTTCCTTTCCTTAGCTCTGACTCATATGGAATTTAAGAAATGTTGTGGATTTTGATTAAAAGGCTAGGTAGGTATATAGAAATTTTACCCTAGTCCTAGATTCTTCCAGGAAATCTCACAAACTGTTTTGAACTTATTTTTTTGGACTTATTCAAGGTTCTCATTTCTTATTTAATGTGTTTTCAAATCTAATATTTATAACATTCACAGAGTAAAAATATTTCCATTTCATTGCAGGCCTTTTGACTTATATATAATTTAAAAATCATTTTGATTTTTCCTGGCTCCAGGTCTCAATGCATGTTTGTCTCAAGTGTTAGTCAGCTCAGTATTTTCACTTCAGTGCCCCACAAGCATTTCAAACAAAGTATTTCCCTAATGCAACTCATTATTCTTCTCCTCAAGTGTCCTTCATCTCTGCGGATGGCACTGCCATCCCCTAGACTTTCCTCTCAACCTATTAGGTCCCAG
>NW_007224082.1:0-4204 GCF_000164805.1 Carlito syrichta | reverse complement strand
GGTGAGAGTCATTTTCCTTGGTGTTTACATAGGGCTATATTTTTGTCTTTGTGCTGAACACTCACATGGTGGAGGGAGGGAAGGAGGAAGGGAATGAGAAAAAAGGAGAGAGAGAGAGAGAATCTCTTCTTACATGGCCACTAATCCCATTGCTGACGGTCCTACCCTCATCTCCTAATTACTTCTCAAGGCTCCATCCACTAATTATATCCCATTGAGGATTTGGGCTTCAGTATTTATGAATTTGGGGGGTATGCAAACATTCAGTTTATAGCAATATGTATCTCTCTGTACATTTTATTTAACACAAAATATGTATGCTTTTTTGTGCTTTGTTTTTTATTCACTATATCCTGAACATCTTTTAATGGAAATATTGAAAAGCCAACTTTTTTCTTGCAAATGGTTGTGTATAATTTTAATATATATGATATAGCATATATATGCATGTAATGTATTTATCATAATTTATTTACCCACTTTCCTATTAGTACATCTTTAGGTCAGTTCCAATCATATACTATTAAAAGCCATGCCACAATGGCTATTTTTGTACATCTATCTTTATTTACATGTGCATTACCTTAAAGTAAATTTCTATTAATGTGAAGTTACTGGGTCAGTTTGCATTTTGATAGATACTTCCAATTGTCTGCCTTGGATATTGTTCATAATCCCATTCACTGGAGGGAAGTTTAATGGTATGACTGAACTTTCAAATGTTTGTCAATTGATTATGTGAAAATGGTGTCCTTTTAAGTGTCCCTTTATTTTTAAGTGAAGTTCAGCACATTTTCATATGTCTTAAAGCCGTGTGTGTTTAATTTTCCATGAATTACTTGATTTTTTTGCTTTTTGGGGGAGTGTTTGTTATTTTATAAAGGCTCTCTATGCAAAAATAAAGCAATTGGTTATTTTGATGTATAGTGTGAATATTTGCCTATGTTTTTTATTTTTCTTTTGACTTCAATTATGACTTTTTTCCTAGGCTGAAGAATTTGATTTATGTGTAGTCTGATCAATCAAGATTTTTCCTATAGAGTACTGTTTCTTGAGCTGGTCAGTTTCCCCAGGGAAAGACCTTCTCTAGCCTGCCTGGAGGTTATAAGCCTGCTGCCACCATTCTGACAGCTGAGCAGTGAGCTGAAGATTTTCACTTAGTCCCTTGTTTTGGTCACTGTGCTCAGTGTCCCAAAAGCCAGGTCCTGTGTGATTCAACCTTTATGGGAGTAAGTCACACATTTCTGTTGGGACCAGGGAGAACAGTCACTTGGTTTCAGGGATCCAATCTTTGAACCTGTCCTCCTGCTCCAGCTGAACCCTGCACCCTGACCCTCAGAGATATCTGTGATCTTTCATTTCTCGAACATTCCCAGCATTCTTTGCATTAAAGCCTGGCACCTCCAAGTATGGACCTCACATCAGCAGTCTCTGTCCACATCACCAGGAAATGTGTCAGAAATACAGCACTTCAGGTTCCATCCCTGACCTGCTGAATCAGAATCTACATCTGCTGGGGATTGCCAAGTGATCTTGTGCATGTGAAAGTGTCAGGCATCTATCTTTGATTTCCTTACTGGATGCAGGCAGGCTTCAGCTGCCTCTACTTGGCTTAATCAGTTATCTATTACCATTCTGCCATCCATCTTCCAAAATTTTGGGTGACATCTCTTATCTGTTGTCATCATTTTTTGTCCCTTTAGAATTTTTTCTTGTTTATTCTGTAATAATTTTATTGGGACTTCAGGAGGTCTTGGAGATAAAAACATTTACAATATTTATGAGGTTTAACAATAATTATCTTGTTATATTTTATGGGGTTTTTTTGTTAAAAATCTTTGAGCCATTTCGAATTAATTTTGGTGCAAGAAATGAGAACTTCCTTAATTTTGGTGTTAGAAACTTAGTTTTCTTCCCCAGTTGGCTAGTCATAGTCCTAGCATGATTTATTAGATAATCCATATTTTATTCTCTGATTTGAAGTGCTACCTCTGTCATAGTCTAATTTTCATTGCATGATGACTATTTTATTATTATATTATAGTTAGAAATATCTCTTACTATATGGTAGTACTAATTTCTCTTTCTTTTGAGTTAAAGTTTTGAATCCTTAGTAAAAACACTTGAATTATGTATTTCCAATTTATTTTAATCTTCATTTTTATTTATTCCATTTCATCATTTTATGTTTATTTAGAATAGTAGGGTCATAGATGTTTTCATTTCTTTTTCTCTCTCTTTTTTTTTTGAATCAGTGTCTCCCTCTGTTTCCCAGGTTGGAATGCATGGTGTGATCATGGCTCACCATAGCTTCAATCTTTTGGGCTCAGGTGATCCTCCAGCCTCAGCCTCCCATGTAACTGGGACTACTACAGGTATGCACCACCATGCCTGGCTAAATTCTTTCTTTTTTTTTTTGTAGACACAATATCTCGCTATGTTGTCTAGGCTGGACTCAAACTCCCGGACTCAAGGATTCCTCCCACCTTGGTCTCTCAAAATGCTAAGATTACAGGCATGAGGCACCATGCCTAGCCATGTTTTAATTTCTAATTAGTTTTTTAAATATATTAAGTTGATATGCTTTTTATGTGTGTATACATAATTTTTTAAATTATAGACTTTATTTTCTTTTTTCACCTAGGACAAATTTGAAGTCATTCCTAGGAGAATCTGTTTCTTCCTCTCTTTAAGGAAGGGTACAATGCAAATACTTTTAAATGCAATAGAAAGTTTTGCTGCCTGCATATCGAGTGGCAGACAACTTGAGTTTGACATCTGAGATGTCAAACACTGTCTCTGATCCACACTAGCAGGCCAGCTTTAAGCAGAGCTCTCGCATTTGAGTTCTACCAGCACTACTTATTAGAGCTGTGACCCTGGTAAGTTAAAGAATCTGTCTTTGATCCCGTGGGATGGTGATCATGATTACCTTTCAAATAGTAAGGTTTGGAATGAATGCAGGAAAATGTGTTACTTTATTCCGGGCCCATAGTAAATATTCAGCCAGTGATTCTGCTTCTTTAAACTTGTGAGAAAAGCTGATACAGATGAGTTGTTTAGAGCCTTTAATCAACAGGGCACTAAATTTTTCATTTAGATACACTAGTGGAGTAAAAGATTATAGGGAATCTTCTCTAGTGTTTTTGCCTTGGTGAACACAGCCAACTTTCAATTGTCCATACTAATGGAGAGAAATGGCAGGAGTAAATAACAGTAGATCATATCTCAAGCCTTTAAACATGTCTGGGAATTTATTTGACAATTACTTTTGCAAAATACAGTAATGGAATTTCACACCTGGAAGAGCAGTTATAAAACTCTTTATTTTTAGAGATGAGAGGGTTTGTTACTCACCCAAGATCACACAGCGGTTATGATCTTAGTGGCAGAGTTAGGATCAGAAACAGATCTGTTAATTCCTAGTTCTGTGCTCATTATTTACCTTTTAAGGTTATATTTGCTTAGATAAATATCCAGGGGCCACCAATGTGTCTGAGAGCTGATGTTTTGGACCTAAACCAAGTATAGGATAAGGGACACATGAACTTGGAGGAACAGATACACTTCTGAACTTTTGCTCTCTGAGCTTTTTAGAAGCCAGGTGTCCTCTTCTGACTCATAAGCACAGCTTCAACTGTGTGATATTGGAGTGTAGGCTACTAAATGTAGGGTGAGAGACTAGAACTGAGGAAAATCATGCTTAACAGAGTAGACATACATCTGAGTCAGAATAAAAGTGAAATGTTGGAACCCTCAGACAAGCCAGAGTCTGCTGGGGACATACATTAGGGATAGAAGTCCGAGATGAGGTATGGATTCCATGTCAGAAATACAAGCAAGAATAAAGGAGCACCATGCTATTGGGGCAAGAGCAAGTGGTTAGAAGTCCAGACTTTCCAGTTTTCTGTAAAATAAAAATAAAAACATGTACAGTCTGGGCGCAGTGACTCATACCTGTAATCCCAGCACTTTGGGAGGCTAAGGTGGGGGGATCACTTGAACCCAGGAGTTGAAGACAAGCCTGGGCAATATAGCGAGACCTCATCTCTAAAAATATTTTTTCTAAAATTAGCCAGGTGTGGTGATGTGCACCTGTGGTCCAGTTACTCAGGAGGCTAAGGGAGGAAGATCACCTGAGCCCAGGAGGACAAGACTGTGGTGGGTTGTGACTGGACCACTGTACTTCAGCCAGGGCAACAGA
>NW_007224081.1:0-579 GCF_000164805.1 Carlito syrichta | reverse complement strand
AGACTTTCCAGTTTTCTGTAAAATAAAAATAAAAACATGTACAGTCTGGGCGCAGTGACTCATACCTGTAATCCCAGCACTTTGGGAGGCTAAGGTGGGGGGATCACTTGAACCCAGGAGTTGAAGACAAGCCTGGGCAATATAGCGAGACCTCATCTCTAAAAATATTTTTTCTAAAATTAGCCAGGTGTGGTGATGTGCACCTGTGGTCCAGTTACTCAGGAGGCTAAGGGAGGAAGATCACCTGAGCCCAGGAGGACAAGACTGTGGTGGGTTGTGACTGGACCACTGTACTTCAGCCAGGGCAACAGAGTGATACCCTGACTCAAGAAAAAAACAAGAAAAGAAAAAAGAAAAAAAACATGTAGGAATGAAACATCAAGGCACCAGCCTATGGTCAGCTCCCAGAGAGATATGCTGCACTAGGGATCCTTAAGGAGCTTGTGATTTGAAAAGGGACAGTTATAAATCATCTCCAGCAAGGTGACTTTGTAACTGAGCAACATTTTTGCTTTTGCGCAGGTTTTTGATTTCCTAGACAAGTTGGATCAACTGCAGCTGATGGGGTTTTCTAGGTGT
>NW_007224080.1:0-431 GCF_000164805.1 Carlito syrichta | reverse complement strand
AGGAGGACAAGACTGTGGTGGGTTGTGACTGGACCACTGTACTTCAGCCAGGGCAACAGAGTGATACCCTGACTCAAGAAAAAAACAAGAAAAGAAAAAAGAAAAAAACATGTAGGAATGAAACATCAAGGCACCAGCCTATGGTCAGCTCCCAGAGAGATATGCTGCACTAGGGATCCTTAAGGAGCTTGTGATTTGAAAAGGGACAGTTATAAATCATCTCCAGCAAGGTGACTTTGTAACTGAGCAACATTTTTGCTTTTGCGCAGGTTTTTGATTTCCTAGACAAGTTGGATCAACTGCAGCTGATGGGGTTTTCTAGGTGTAAACATTGAAAAGAATGAAAAAGTGATTCCTGACCCATTTCATCAGCTCAGGTTTGAAGCTGGCCTTTAGACTTCTATAAAATTTCCAGCTCCATAGTTTGCCTC
>NW_007224079.1:0-383 GCF_000164805.1 Carlito syrichta | reverse complement strand
AAGATTCTAAAAAATTCTGTTATGGAGTCCTTAGAGATTTAGTAAATATGAGCAATTTTTATTTGTGAAATTTTTAGTTAAAGCACAAGTACTGAAATAAATTATGGGATTCAAACATGAATCACAGTCTTTTAGGCCAAAAAATTAAATGAGGTTTTAAATTTGAACATGAATCTTGAATGATGAGAGTTGGTGGACCTCAGTCAAAAACTAAAAAATCTTTTGTTGGGGTTAACTTAATTAAAATGAATTTAAATGCATGTTAATTTCCTTTGACTACTGGATTTAAGTAATCATTTGTGGTAGACTAGATCAATGGACTTGGAAGTCACTGAGACAAAAGCCACTGAAAGATTAGAGAGTGAGTCTTTGCAGTTATTGAA
>NW_007224078.1:0-759 GCF_000164805.1 Carlito syrichta | reverse complement strand
CTTTTTTTTTTTGAGTTGGAGTCTCACTCTGTAGCCCAGACTGAAGTGCAGTGGCCGCTCCCAGCTACCACAGCCTCTACCTGCTGGGCTGCGGCGATCCTTCTGCCTCAGCCTTCCAAGTAGCTGGAACTACAGGCACACGCTACCACGCCTGACTCATTTTTTGATTTATTGTAGAGATGAGGTCTCGCCAAGTTGCCCCAGCGGGTCTTGAACCTGCGGGCTCAGGCAATCCACTCACCTCAGCCTCCCAAAGCGCTGGATTACAGGCTGAGCCACCGAGCCCAGTTAAACTTTATCTCTTTAAAGGATAAGATTTCTTTACTGATTATCAATGTTTAACAAAATGGAATGCCTACTTTTTACTAAAGATAAAATTTTATTTTTACTTTCTGATGAGACTTCTTATCACATTTGGCACTTTTGGAAAAACTATTGATTGCTTCAACTAAAATAACTGAACTCTGAGAATTCAAAGCAAACCCTAATGAAATACTAAGTACCCACTATGTATGACTCACTATTCACCTCCACCAATCTATACGATAGCCAAGTGTACATTTTATAATTCCTTTGAAGAATCGTCCTTAAAAATTAGAATTCATCAGATGCATCACCCAAGCAGAGAAAGAAGGTAAACTCCTCTATTATTTTCATCCAAACCAAGAAAAGTTTAAATTCTAGTGGTTGCACTCAGTCTATTTTGTACCCTAAAAGAATCAACTACCCTCTCAAAAGTTAAAAGATGGTTTCTCAGTT
>NW_007224077.1:0-696 GCF_000164805.1 Carlito syrichta | reverse complement strand
CCAAACTAGAGGTCTCACTCATAGTCTAATGTAGGCATGTCCAACCCCCCGGCCCACGGGCCACATGTGGCCCAGCACAGCTGGTAATGCAGCCCCATAAAATCTTTTAATACCATGTGTTTTTTAGTGTTTATTTTCCTCATGACCTCATGTGTAATTCCATTTTTGAAGTTCACACTTACATCTCATACTTGACATCACTTTTTGCTCACATTTGTAAGCAGCTGTTTTCAACTCAAGAATATGAAGAGCAAAATTTGAACAAACATTTCTGATAAGCACCTTGAGAAATCACTAAGAATCACAACCACTTCCATCAAACTAGACAGTGATAGATTAGTTTTACAAAAACAAGGTCAAATTTCTGAGTAGTTTTATATTATTCTCATTTTTCTAAACTTTATAATAAAAAAATATTTTAAAAAATAAGTCTTATTATGTATATACTCTAGCTATATTATATAATTTATGTGCACCCCAAGACAATTCCTCTTTATTGATGTGGCCCAGGGAAGCCAAAACGTTACTCAATGTGGCCCAGGGAAAGCCAAATGGTTGAACATCTCTGATCTATTGTCTTTCTGGCACAACATGCATCAATTACAAAAGTTATACATTGGTCTTTTCAATATTAGAACACTAGACACTTATGTTACATGTTAATATTAAGTCAATAGAGATCTTGAAAGGAAAACT
>NW_007224076.1:0-2112 GCF_000164805.1 Carlito syrichta | reverse complement strand
GCAATCCACTCACCTCAGCCTCCCAAAGCGCTGGATTACAGGCTGAGCCACCGAGCCCAGTTAAACTTTATCTCTTTAAAGGATAAGATTTCTTTACTGATTATCAATGTTTAACAAAATGGAATGCCTACTTTTTACTAAAGATAAAATTTTATTTTTACTTTCTGATGAGACTTCTTATCACATTTGGCACTTTTGGAAAAACTATTGATTGCTTCAACTAAAATAACTGAACTCTGAGAATTCAAAGCAAACCCTAATGAAATACTAAGTACCCACTATGTATGACTCACTATTCACCTCCACCAATCTATACGATAGCCAAGTGTACATTTTATAATTCCTTTGAAGAATCGTCCTTAAAAATTAGAATTCATCAGATGCATCACCCAAGCAGAGAAAGAAGGTAAACTCCTCTATTATTTTCATCCAAACCAAGAAAAGTTTAAATTCTAGTGGTTGCACTCAGTCTATTTTGTACCCTAAAAGAATCAACTACCCTCTCAAAAGTTAAAAGATGGTTTCTCAGTTCTGATAGACAGCAAGGTTACGAGACTGTGCTTCAGAGAGCCTAAGGAACCTTCTCCACGGTTTCCTAAGGCAGTGGGCCTTAACACTATTAATCATTCTTGATTTGGAGAAGAGCAGACTGTCCTTCTTAATCAAAGCTGTCATCAATCAGACAACTAAATGGGTGAGGTCTTTTGAGTATGGCCCGCCACTGAATACACCTACAGAAGTAATGGAAACAATGTTGCAGCAAATGTGTCAAAAATCACTTCCTAATTACAGTGTATGTACAGCAACACTATCCTTGATAGAACTGATCGCCATCCATGAGCACAGAAACTCATCTTCAAACCATTGTAATACAAAGTCTTTTTTTCTTCACAACAAAGGCACAAGTATCCTTGGCAGGGTAATAATAATAAATAATAATAATAATAATAATAATAATGACAATATCTTCAGTATATAAATCAGAGACAAAACTTCGAAATGAAGTTACCCGCTATAGGACACTTACCGAAAAATTAGGATACAAACTAGAGGTCTCACTCATAGTCTAATGTAGGCATGTCCAACCCCCCGGCCCACGGGCCACATGTGGCCCAGCACAGCTGGTAATGCAGCCCCATAAAATCTTTTAATACCATGTGTTTTTTAGTGTTTATTTTCCTCATGACCTCATGTGTAATTCCATTTTTGAAGTTCACACTTACATCTCATACTTGACATCACTTTTTGCTCACATTTGTAAGCAGCTGTTTTCAACTCAAGAATATGAAGAGCAAAATTTGAACAAACATTTCTGATAAGCACCTTGAGAAATCACTAAGAATCACAACCACTTCCATCAAACTAGACAGTGATAGATTAGTTTTACAAAAACAAGGTCAAATTTCTGAGTAGTTTTATATTATTCTCATTTTTCTAAACTTTATAATAAAAAAATATTTTAAAAAATAAGTCTTATTATGTATATACTCTAGCTATATTATATAATTTATGTGCACCCCAAGACAATTCCTCTTTATTGATGTGGCCCAGGGAAGCCAAAACGTTACTCAATGTGGCCCAGGGAAGCCAAATGGTTGAACATCTCTGATCTATTGTCTTTCTGGCACAACATGCATCAATTACAAAGTTATACATTGGTCTTTTCAATATTAGAACACTAGACACTTATGTTACATGTTAATATTAAGTCAATAGAGATCTTGAAAGGAAAACTAAAACGTCTAAGATTTGTTTTAATATATATATAAATTCCACTTTTATATGCCAACATCTTAATAAAGGCCATTACACCACATAAATATTCCGAAACACCAAAATTCTGATGCTAAATGCTACCTTTTCTTACTTAGATTCAGGATTTAGTTATAATTCTAAACGTCAGTGTTAGGTTAAAACCGCTAACACGTGTACTATCTTGATGATCAAACCTTTATCATTTTATACTGGTTACCTTTGTGGCGTTTGTTGGCTGACAATAGCATTCGCAGTCTCCCTCAGATACACCTCCCAATCTGTCTCAGGGATTTCTTGATCTGCAGTAAAAGGATACCTACACAACAAAAAGAGAACAAGAAAATGAAACAGATGTGT
>NW_007224075.1:0-743 GCF_000164805.1 Carlito syrichta | reverse complement strand
TACTCACTGCTGCACTCTGCAGGCTTCACACATGAGTAGAGCTTTCCTAAGATTTCGGCAGGACTTCTCTGCTATTCTATGGGCCAGTTCCGAGGGAAGATTCAGACCTTCCTTCTTGCACACGGTAGACAACACATGGCAAATCTACAAAAACAAGATGATCAAAAATGGGTAATATCTGTGGATAACATCTTTCTAGACATTTATACCTGTATTGCTCTCAAATTTTTTACAAGTGAAACTTATAATAAAGGTACTTTACCACTCTGCATCAAACATAATGTCACATATTATCCCTACTTTACATAAAACCCCCAAATCTATTAACAGCAGAAAAGCTATTTCATGTGAAATATCAGAATTTTTACTGATGACTGTTAAGAATGATAAAGAAAAAATACAAATACGAAGGTTATTTCACACAAGGAGTAGGTATTCCTACATCATCTCTTTGCAGTCTCTTTGTCTCCATATCTCAGCCTCCTCTTACAGTCAATTAAGACAGTTTGAGGAAGGAACACTAAATAACTAGCCCTTACCTCGTTTAGTAGAATTCATAATAATTACTTGTTTAAGCTAAGACATGGTTGGAAGAGAAGAACACTGTCTACTGACTGGAATCTGATATTTACTACTATGCACATTGGCCTGTGCATTCATTAATGGTTTGCATCCCTGTTCATACATGCTCTTGAATAACTAATATACTTCATTATGTTTTACAAAAACACGCATGACAGGGA
>NW_007224074.1:0-826 GCF_000164805.1 Carlito syrichta | reverse complement strand
TTCCCTGCAGTAACTGCCCTTCTACTCACTGCTGCACTCTGCAGGCTTCACACATGAGTAGAGCTTTCCTAAGATTTCGGCAGGACTTCTCTGCTATTCTATGGGCCAGTTCCGAGGGAAGATTCAGACCTTCCTTCTTGCACACGGTAGACAACACATGGCAAATCTACAAAAACAAGATGATCAAAAATGGGTAATATCTGTGGATAACATCTTTCTAGACATTTATACCTGTATTGCTCTCAAATTTTTTACAAGTGAAACTTATAATAAAGGTACTTTACCACTCTGCATCAAACATAATGTCACATATTATCCCTACTTTACATAAAACCCCCAAATCTATTAACAGCAGAAAAGCTATTTCATGTGAAATATCAGAATTTTTACTGATGACTGTTAAGAATGATAAAGAAAAAATACAAATACGAAGGTTATTTCACACAAGGAGTAGGTATTCCTACATCATCTCTTTGCAGTCTCTTTGTCTCCATATCTCAGCCTCCTCTTACAGTCAATTAAGACAGTTTGAGGAAGGAACACTAAATAACTAGCCCTTACCTCGTTTAGTAGAATTCATAATAATTACTTGTTTAAGCTAAGACATGGTTGGAAGAGAAGAACACTGTCTACTGACTGGAATCTGATATTTACTACTATGCACATTGGCCTGTGCATTCATTAATGGTTTGCATCCCTGTTCATACATGCTCTTGAATAACTAATATACTTCATTATGTTTTTACAAAACACGCATGACAGGGATATACACACAATACTCAGAGACTCTGACTTGAACTTTCTCTGGAAAGTGTAACTTGACTTA
>NW_007224073.1:0-2047 GCF_000164805.1 Carlito syrichta | reverse complement strand
AAAAATACAAATACGAAGGTTATTTCACACAAGGAGTAGGTATTCCTACATCATCTCTTTGCAGTCTCTTTGTCTCCATATCTCAGCCTCCTCTTACAGTCAATTAAGACAGTTTGAGGAAGGAACACTAAATAACTAGCCCTTACCTCGTTTAGTAGAATTCATAATAATTACTTGTTTAAGCTAAGACATGGTTGGAAGAGAAGAACACTGTCTACTGACTGGAATCTGATATTTACTACTATGCACATTGGCCTGTGCATTCATTAATGGTTTGCATCCCTGTTCATACATGCTCTTGAATAACTAATATACTTCATTATGTTTTTACAAAAACACGCATGACAGGGATATACACACAATACTCAGAGACTCTGACTTGAACTTTCTCTGGAAAGTGTAACTTGACTTACATCTTCAATGCTGGGTGCGGGCACACGGACTGCCAAGCACCTGCTACGAATAGGAGGGATTACTTTAGATGTAGAATTGCAGCACAGGATCAGTCTGCAGGTGGACATGTACTTTTCCATGGTTCTTCGCAAGGCGTGCTGAGCATCTTTGGTGAGTTTGTCAACTTCTGTCAATAATACCACTGAGTCAAAGAGAAACCAAACAAATTTTAACTTGAGTTCACTCAAACTTTAACTTGTCTCTTTTTCCTCCTCATTCTTCAGAATGAAATCCTAAGTAATAAATCTGATACACAACTCCCCTTTGGCAAGGACAAATTATAGTTACAGATATGGTAAAAAATATTTATTTATTTTTAAGAATTCTATAAGCAAACAAGACTAAGAAACACTAAGCTAAATGAAGTTAAGAAGGTTACTTTGTTGTAGAATTCATTGTAGCCTTTATTATTCATATGCACTAAAAATTACCAAGAAAACAGTATATTCTGCTACATTTCCTTAAAATAACTTATCTCAGGAGCACATTTCAGGGACATACCTTCATCTAAAATCTTAAGGAATATACTTTTTAAAACAGTGGTATGAGAGATGTAGCCAAAAAGCATCGAGACATCTGGCTATTGAATAGTAAGTTTCCACCTGGACACAATCAAGGATAGACCTTAAAGTGGGTCAGGAATAATATATGTAGACAGAAACTGAATCTGAATCCAACAATGTATTTTTAAATATATTAACAAATTATTTCTAGAAGAGGACCATGACAGAATACGGCATTTAAATCTCCCCAATAAAAACAAATGGAACTAGAGTCCAAAACAAAAGACCCATAAAATTTGCATCAAAACTAAATGACAAGTTTTACTTAAGAGCCACAAACATAGGTAAGTGAGAATACACCACTAAAACTGGTAAGGCCCACACAGTATCTGCATCAGTGTGGGAGGAGGTAGCAGGAATCCATCAAGTTTTTAAAGACAGCCTTTAAAACAGAAGAATCTTGAAATCACCCACAAGAACACACTGGAAATCATCTAGGACCAATTTGAAAGCAGCAGTCTTAATTAGGAGACAGATTCCATAGAACACAATCCATGGGTGAGAAAAGGTGAATCCTGATGTGGTAAGATGTCACAGAGCAGCAGACTCTGAGAACAACAAAATGAAACTGCCCTCTAAGACTTCCAAACCGAGAAGAAATCCTGCAAACAGAATCCAAATTGAGGACAGGAAAAAGAGAAACAAAGAAAAGAATCTCAAACTGGCAGAAAAGACAGGTGCTAGAACTCAGAACACAAGGCCATATAATTTATTTTTGTAGAGACAGGGTCTTGCTCTGTTGTCCAGGCTGGAGTGCAGTGGTGCAATTATAGCTCACTATAATCTTGACTGCCTGGGCTCAAGCAATCATCCCACCTTAGCCTCTGAAGTAGCAGGGACCGGAGGCATGAGCCACCATGCCTTGTTAATTTTTTAATTTTTTGCAAAGACAGGGTCTCACTATGTAGCCCAGGCTGGTCTTGAACTCCTGGCCTCAAGTGAAGGGTCATACACTTTTATCACTTTGTAAAAATAAAACAAGAGGCAGCTTTAGAGCCCTGTACATAGAAAAACTCCCTAACTTTCCCATC
>NW_007224072.1:0-1177 GCF_000164805.1 Carlito syrichta | reverse complement strand
GCTATTGAATAGTAAGTTTCCACCTGGACACAATCAAGGATAGACCTTAAAGTGGGTCAGGAATAATATATGTAGACAGAAACTGAATCTGAATCCAACAATGTATTTTTAAATATATTAACAAATTATTTCTAGAAGAGGACCATGACAGAATACGGCATTTAAATCTCCCCAATAAAAACAAATGGAACTAGAGTCCAAAACAAAAGACCCATAAAATTTGCATCAAAACTAAATGACAAGTTTTACTTAAGAGCCACAAACATAGGTAAGTGAGAATACACCACTAAAACTGGTAAGGCCCACACAGTATCTGCATCAGTGTGGGAGGAGGTAGCAGGAATCCATCAAGTTTTTAAAGACAGCCTTTAAAACAGAAGAATCTTGAAATCACCCACAAGAACACACTGGAAATCATCTAGGACCAATTTGAAAGCAGCAGTCTTAATTAGGAGACAGATTCCATAGAACACAATCCATGGGTGAGAAAAGGTGAATCCTGATGTGGTAAGATGTCACAGAGCAGCAGACTCTGAGAACAACAAAATGAAACTGCCCTCTAAGACTTCCAAACCGAGAAGAAATCCTGCAAACAGAATCCAAATTGAGGACAGGAAAAAGAGAAACAAAGAAAAGAATCTCAAACTGGCAGAAAAGACAGGTGCTAGAACTCAGAACACAAGGCCATATAATTTATTTTTGTAGAGACAGGGTCTTGCTCTGTTGTCCAGGCTGGAGTGCAGTGGTGCAATTATAGCTCACTATAATCTTGACTGCCTGGGCTCAAGCAATCATCCCACCTTAGCCTCTGAAGTAGCAGGGACCGGAGGCATGAGCCACCATGCCTTGTTAATTTTTTAATTTTTTGCAAAGACAGGGTCTCACTATGTAGCCCAGGCTGGTCTTGAACTCCTGGCCTCAAGTGAAGGGTCATACACTTTTATCACTTTGTAAAAATAAAACAAGAGGCAGCTTTAGAGCCCTGTACATAGAAAAACTCCCTAACTTTCCCATCCTTCATGAGAATCTGGAAAAACTCACTTTCCTTTTGACAAAATGGCCAACAGAAAAGGATCATGGATGAGTTTAAATAGTTATAAGAAAAAAGAGCATGGCCAGGCTCAGTGGCTCAGCCTGTAATCCCAGCACTTTGGGAGGCCGAGACAAGAGGATTGCC
>NW_007224071.1:0-844 GCF_000164805.1 Carlito syrichta | reverse complement strand
GGGATTACAGGCTTGAGCCATCGGGCCCATCCGAGAATTTTTTATAATACATTAAAGACTTTTGGGCACAAAATGAAATATTTTTTTTTCTGCCACTACTGCTAACCAATGTCATTTTATTCAAGATTGTAAGGAAATGAATATGATGATATATCATGGGTAACTTATGAACTAATGTCTTAGTAATCCTTTTTCCCAAGGGTTATGTATATATATTTGTAGCTATTGGGTTGTAATAAAGATTATACAGAAGTATAATCATAATTCATGGTTTTTTGAAATCTGAGTGTTTTAAAATCTTTTTATATTTTTATGTATTTGTTGTATTTCTCTCAGTCTACACATCAAATACAGACTTTCGGTTTCATTTATAATGAATAAAATATACATGTATTAAAAAAAGAAATAGATGGATATAGGCTACCAGGAGTGCTGAAATAAATTGGTTCAATAAATGCAAAACTTGTAAAAACTGATCAATACTTACAGAGCAAAAAATACATTTAGGTCACAATTCTGTTCCTATGGATAATTTCCAGAGTTGTTAAATAACTCAAAACACACAGACACACTATAGAATCAGAAAAACCAAGACAGAGCCTATATAGACATTGAGACATTCAATAAAATGTTTTGGTTCACTTCAAAATCTTGTACAATCTTTATATGGATTTTTAAACCACACGGGTCATAAAGGACAATGAGTATCTTTCAGTCAAAAGAACACCACAAGTTAAAATTTGTACTGTATACTAATATGATAATATAGAAACAGTTGGCATTCAGAGCCTTCCCAAATTCTCTATTTCAATTTTCTGTCCTCCAAGGAAAATTCACTGTCTTC
>NW_007224070.1:0-531 GCF_000164805.1 Carlito syrichta | reverse complement strand
TCTAGTGAGGTATCCATGAAGAAGATTTTATATTAAACAAGTGAAGAGATTGTTCCCAGCTTTGAACTTCACTGGCTGGGACAAAACTTAATGAAAACAACACTTTTAAAGTCAGCTTCTCTGGCTGTCAGTTTTTGGGTAAAACCAAGGTGTAGTTTTTTTCTACGTGATTATTTGGCTACCTGAGTGAGAGCCTCTTAAGCATTTTGAATACACAAACATAAACTTTAGAATCCTGTAAAATCAAGGAATCTATAAAAGTCCTTAGTCTGCCCTATGTGTGGGAAAAAAATTCTTTTTGTGTAACAACACAATGTAGCTGGTAATCAACGTTAGCACAGATGTGTAGAGCCTTTTTATGGTCAATGTATCAGTCATCACAAAGCATTCCATATGCCATGCTCTGCCATATCTGGATCTATATTGCTGGCGCTAGGTAGCTGTCAAATTGCTGTACTTTATAATAGCAATTTTGCGTTTTGATATAAAAACAAACACTTTAAAAAAATACTCCAAATGGAAAAGTAGGTG
>NW_007224069.1:0-1221 GCF_000164805.1 Carlito syrichta | reverse complement strand
GAGTGACCTAGGCCCATGGCACAGTCCTGAGAATTATTCTGGTTGATTTACAGCTTGACTTGATACATTTTTAGGGAGACAGAAGTTACAAGCAAAACATAAATCAATACATGTGAAATTTACATTGCTTCGGCCTGAACAGGTGAGATATTTCCAAGCAGAAGCTTTCATGTCATAGATGGATTCAAATATTTTTTTGATTGGCAATTGCTAGAAAGACCTCAGCTTTTTCCAAAGAATTTGAAGTCAGTAAAAGAAACGTTTGATTTTAAAATAAGGGGATTTGTGGAAGTCAAAGTTCATGATATGTGGATAAAGGATCTAAGCAGTAAGCTTCAGAAAGAATAGATGATAAATGTATTATAGATATTTCCTATAGATGCAAGTTTCCCAAAGAAACAGTTTTTCAAGGTCACCTCAAAATATGTCAAATAAACATATTTTGAGGTAAAATATTTTTCTTTCCTTTATGATCTGCTCTGTGGCATGTGCTGTTATACCAGAGTCAGGTTGGAACTTGGTATCTTATTGCCACAAAGTCTGTTTCTTCTCTCTTGTGATCTCTATTTTAGTGTCAATGCTGGTCAGTTGTGCCTAAAACTCTACAGGGAGAGGGTAACATGAGGCATGTCCATTCTCCTTTTCCATCATGGCCTGAAGTTTAGTTTTTTTCAGATTTCTCTTGGCCCAGAGTGGGCCCATTCAGTCAGTTGAGAGGCTTAAAGTTTTCTTTTTGGTTTACAAGTATGGTGAAAAAAAATAAAAACTAATCTCCATTTCAGACTGCCATCTGCATGGTATTTTACAAGTAATAAATACTCAGTTGTCTAAAACTGCAATCATGGCTTTTTACCATATTCATTCCTGCTATAAGTGACGGGTAACACATCCAACCTATACGGTAAGCAGGAAACCATCCTTGTTACTCCCCATGCTGACCCTCGCATGTCTGATCACTTCCCCAGTCAGTTGATTATACATCCTAAATACAGCCAGACACTACCAGTTGTCCATTGCCACCGATAACACTGAATTTTTACACCAATATGGTCTCACCTGGTTAACTTCAATGGCCATAATGATCTTTTCAATTTATTATCTACACTGATAACAGAGAAATCTTGGAAAGTCCGAATTAGACATGTCACCTACTGTAATCTCTTCAAAAGTTTACCATTGCTTTTCACCATAAAAACTCATATCAATAGTATGGATTTTAAA
>NW_007224068.1:0-706 GCF_000164805.1 Carlito syrichta | reverse complement strand
CTGCCATCTGCATGGTATTTTACAAGTAATAAATACTCAGTTGTCTAAAACTGCAATCATGGCTTTTTACCATATTCATTCCTGCTATAAGTGACGGGTAACACATCCAACCTATACGGTAAGCAGGAAACCATCCTTGTTACTCCCCATGCTGACCCTCGCATGTCTGATCACTTCCCCAGTCAGTTGATTATACATCCTAAATACAGCCAGACACTACCAGTTGTCCATTGCCACCGATAACACTGAATTTTTACACCAATATGGTCTCACCTGGTTAACTTCAATGGCCATAATGATCTTTTCAATTTATTATCTACACTGATAACAGAGTAATCTTGGAAAGTCCGAATTAGACATGTCACCTACTGTAATCTCTTCAAAAGTTTACCATTGCTTTTCACCATAAAAACTCATATCAATAGTATGGATTTTAAAATCATGTACATCCTAGAAGCCTTCTAGCACTTTAGATATTGATGGGTGAGGATGAGTAAGATGCTTGGAGCTGCTGTAATCTTTATGCTAAAATAAAAGATAAATCTGAAAAGTAAAGCCTAAACTCTAAGGATGATGAAACAAAAAAATGGATAATTAGAAATAGATTTGTGCATGTGTATCGTGTGTGTGCACGTGTGAGCTGTGTAGGAGATTTACTGACTTATTCACATACTACGGAAAAGCTCATAGATTCTCTGTTTTAAGG
>NW_007224067.1:0-730 GCF_000164805.1 Carlito syrichta | reverse complement strand
CTGGACATCTCAGATGAGTTCCAGGAGGTACCAGAGTCTGCTGGGGTCCCTTCATTATTGTAGCTCATGAAGAGTGGAGAACACACAGCAGAGCAGACTCTTGGCTGGCATATTGCCTGATGAGATACAAAGGCAAGGAAGTTCATGGGGGGAGGGGGAATGGAAGCCATTCATATATACCAGTAGCTTTGGAATTAACCAAAACCTAAACCTAAGGAGAGCCGTAGGAGCTGTCGCAGACAGCCTAATAAAGGCATCTGCCGAAAAGAAAGTTGGCCACAGACTTAATAAGACAGGCCGTGTTATAAAGAGCCTATAGGGTGTCTTTATGGAAAAATTAACAGTTCTGTGTTCATTAACAAGCAGCTTATTCTCACTGCATTTGGTGGGGCCATTCTGTACCAACTGGGGTAGATGGAAGCACCAGGCAGAAGGAGGCAAGTTGATTTTTACAATAATCATAGAGTTCATGAAAAAAGTGGCAAAACCAGATAAAAAGTTACTTTCAAATGAAAGACAGTCCATTTGTATTCAAACAAGGTAAGTATGGGTCATATATGTTGTGTGTTTCCCTAGAAAACAAGCTACAAGAGATAAAGGTTGTAATGCATATATTGAATATAATAATTCAGCAAGGATACATGAGTTTGCTTTTAAAGGCACAGAATAACAGTTTGCAAAGATACATGTACATGAAATTATGTGCAGAGGAATTTGCTGTTGCATAAGA
>NW_007224066.1:0-916 GCF_000164805.1 Carlito syrichta | reverse complement strand
TTGAATCCTATTCTAGAATCCCCCAGTTGCTTCTCCTCTTCACTCTGCATCTCTCGCACACGTCATGATTTTTCACTAACTCTTCACTCTCCACTCACCTCCACTCCTCTTTTGCCTAAGTAATTCCCATTGGTTCTTTGAGGGTTCAGCTCAGACATCACTTCCTGTAGGAAACTCTTATGAATCCCCCAGACCAGGTTAGCTGCATTTCTCTCATGATCCAGAATCGTCCTCCACGTCTTCTTGCTTTCACTAACACCCTTGTACCCTGCTTGAATCGCCCCTTGCCTTCTCCCCAATCCCTCTCTTTACTTACCAGCTGCAACTCCTGCCTCAGATTCCCCAAATCAGAACTGATTTCATGTTCCATAAAAGTTTGTTTTACATTTGAGCTTGTGTTTTTAAGAGGTGCTGAATAATGCTTTTTAGATGGTTGCACATTCAGGGTAGGAGAGTTATAGGACGCCTATCCCAGTATCTTTTACTGCGAGCTCACAGATTATTGAGCATGGATGAGAGTCTTGTGCACACACTTAGTGATGAGCTGAAAACCAGAGCCTGCAAAAAGGGAGATGAGCTGAAGAAATTCTAGCTTTGCCTGGATTTTGTTAGACGGTAACTAATTTCTTACTTGTCATTAGAGGTAAAGGTTTTCCCTATAATAAAGATAGAGCATTTAACTATAACAAATATAGTTGAGAAAATTTTTCAAGGAAAATAAAAATAACTATATAGGTGTATAGAAAAATTTGGGAAAGAAAAACCTGACCAGATGTGTACCTCCTCTTAGCTTTTGTTTTTAAATGAATACAGAATAACTGTACATATTCATAGGATACATAGTGATGTTTCAATACCTACAATCTAGAGCTGTCAGATTAGGGTAATTAGCATATCTGCTGTCTCGAGCATTTAT
>NW_007224065.1:0-587 GCF_000164805.1 Carlito syrichta | reverse complement strand
AAAACAAAACAAAACAAATAAAATAAAATAAAATCATTATTACCTGACAAGAAATGGAGAGAGACAAAGTTGTAAAGAGTTGAAATGAATTCTGATGTCAGATCATCTGGATTGGACTTAAATCCTAGTTCTATCACCTTCCTCCTCCGTAACCTTGGAAAAGTGAATGAACCCCACTTGGATTTAGAGTATTCATCTGTAAAGTAGAATAAATAATATAATCTCCTCATAGAGTGTTGTGAGGTTAAATGAAATACTGCTTATTAAGTCGCTAACAAAATTCCTGGTACAGAACAAGTCCTAATAAACATTTACAAATGATCAAAGGAAAAAAGATCAGAGAATAACACTCATGAGCAATTAATCTGAAAAAATGAAAAATGTTGATGTAAATAATTCTAGAATTCTCAGGATATTTTTATAAAGTCATTGTGTAAACTAAACATAATGTCCTAAGAACCTCCACTGTCTGAATGGACCTCCTCTTAGCCAAGGGGACCACAGATTAAGACTTAAAAACTGAATTATTTGCCAATATAGGAAATGAAGTCAGACACACTTCACTATACTTCTCTTTCAGAGTTTAC
>NW_007224064.1:0-761 GCF_000164805.1 Carlito syrichta | reverse complement strand
CTGTAATATGGTAAAAAGAATAAACAAATAGATCAGTGAAACAAAACAGAGAGCACAGGAAGAGATCTACACAAGTACAGTCAACTGATCTTTGACAAAGGAGCAAAGACAGTTCAATAGAGGAGGAAAAGTCTATTCAACAAATGAACATTAACAAGCAAAAAATAATCTCACAAATATTGATATAGACCTTAGAACTTTGACAAAAAGAAGTAATCAGAATGGAACCTAGACCAACATATAAAACACAAAACTATAAGACTCATCTAAGATAACATAAAAGGAAATCTAGGTGACCTATGATTTGACAATGAGTTTTTAGATTCAACACCAAACCATGATCCGTGGAAAAAAAAATGAATAAGTTAGACTTCATTTAAATTAAAATTTTTTACTCTGTGAAAGACACTGTTAAAAGAATTAAAAGGCAAGTATCAGAATGGGAGAAAATATTTGCAAAGCATATTATCTGATAAAGGACTTATACCTAAAATATAAAAAGAGCTCTTAAAACAGCAATAGGAAAACAACCCAATTTGAACAAAATATCTGAACCAACAAAAGAATACATACTTATGATTAGTAAGTATACAAAAGATATTCACTATAATATTTCATTAAAGGAGTACAAATTAAAATCTCAATGAGATGCCATTACACACCTATTATTTTTTTTTTTGGTCACACCTATTATTATAATGAAAATGTAGTTAGGAAGTAGAGCAACAAGAACTCTCATTCATTGTTGGAGGGAATGAAAA
>NW_007224063.1:0-859 GCF_000164805.1 Carlito syrichta | reverse complement strand
ACATATAAAACACAAAACTATAAGACTCATCTAAGATAACATAAAAGGAAATCTAGGTGACCTATGATTTGACAATGAGTTTTTAGATTCAACACCAAACCATGATCCGTGAAAAAAAAAAATGAATAAGTTAGACTTCATTTAAATTAAAATTTTTTACTCTGTGAAAGACACTGTTAAAAGAATTAAAAGGCAAGTATCAGAATGGGAGAAAATATTTGCAAAGCATATTATCTGATAAAGGACTTATACCTAAAATATAAAAAGAGGTCTTAAAACAGCAATAGGAAAACAACCCAATTTGAACAAAATATCTGAACCAACAAAAGAATACATACTTATGATTAGTAAGTATACAAAAAGATATTCACTATAATATTTCATTAAGGAGTACAAATTAAAATCTCAATGAGATGCCATTACACACCTATTATTTTTTTTTTTGGTCACACCTATTATTATAATGAAAATGTAGTTAGGAAGTAGAGCAACAAGAACTCTCATTCATTGTTGGAGGGAATGAAAAAGCCACTTTGGAAGAAGGTCTGGCAGTTTCTTACAAAGCTACATAGAGTCTTACCATATGATCCAGCAATCATTCTCCCTGGTGTTTAGCCAAATGAGTCAAACACATATGACCTTAACCTGGTATAGTGATGAGCACCTGCAGTCCCAACTGCTTGGGAGGCTGAAGTGGGAGGATCACTTGAGCCCAGGAGCTAAGCTGTGATGGTGCCACTGAACTCCAGCCTGAATGACAGAGTGAGACCTTGTCTCTAAATAAAAATTATAAATTTTTTAAAAGTATGAACCACACAAAAACCTGTACATAGATGTGTACATTTGCTTTATTTATAAT
>NW_007224062.1:0-659 GCF_000164805.1 Carlito syrichta | reverse complement strand
TGAAAGAATTAAAGAGCATAAGTCAAGACAAACTTTTTCTCAGAAAGCCGATTTAGAGTTGCTCATATGGTAAAAACTGAATATATTTATATTTTGTAAATTTTTAAAAGTCAATAGGATGCTAAGGATACATGATTTGCCCTTGGTTTGCCTGTATCTTCACGTTTGGGTTTTGTTCATTTTGCTTTGTTTGCATATCAACAAAGCACCTCTTCCTAAAGTTCACTGCTTTAAAACTACCCTCCTAAATTGTGTAAGGGTATGAGCTGAAGGAAAGGCAGACCTTGTACAACAATCATAAATGAAGCAGACTTGGGCACAAAGCATGTGGGGATGTCCTGTCAAGGAGATGAGAAAAAGCAGAGATGAGTGTAAGACTGAGACTAAGAATGAAATAACTGTGCAGAAAGGCCTCTAGTCCTAAGTATAAAGTCCAAGATGATACAAGAAAATATTGTAGACTGAGCTAAATATTGATACAAAAGTGGTAGAATCATGTGTCAGTCATTGTTTGGGGACACTGACATCTGAATAGCAGAGATAGTCAGGGAAGGGAAGGGCCAGAAATCAAGTTCAATTCAGGGAGAGACAAAGGATTTGGGGACTCTAAGGCTACATACTAGAGTTCTAAGGACAGGATCAAGTTTCTTTAGGACCTA
>NW_007224061.1:0-2043 GCF_000164805.1 Carlito syrichta | reverse complement strand
GACAGATAAAACTACAAAACTAATGGTAGTAATATAAATAAAATCAGTGGTCTCCTCAGAAGGAGTATTTAGAAAGAGATAAAATACAATGTGGCAGGAGTGAAATTTTTTGAATGACGGAAATTTTCTATACTTCATTTATGGTATACATTTACCAAAACTAATTGATAAACTAAGTGCCAAAGCAAGTGCAATGTACTCTGTGTAGATAATACCTCAATAGAATTGAATTTAAAAAAAAAGAAGAGTGATGCAGGGCAGGCCATCACAAGAATATTTCAAATGACACGTGGAGCCACAGTCATAACAAAATTTGATGAGTTAAATATGTATAGCAAGAGGCAACATCAAGACATAGAATAGATGGCAAAAAAGTCCAAATTTGTCACTGAACATCCATGGGTCATTGTTACATTAAGATCCATACTAGACATAATGGCTTCCAATTGCTACCTTCTTGTGAGATACCTCAATATGTTTAAAATTTGCATGGAAAAAGGCATACAATTTATTGAGGTGTTGTAATTTTCTAAGATGAAATCATAAAAACTAAAATGGCCAATTAATATAAATTATAAAAGTCAACACCCATAATAATTATAGAAACACAAGTATATTTTTTTCTGGGGGCAAGTTGGAGTCAGAGTGTGAGTCTCTCTGCATGGGTGAGTGCACAAAAAAATTATCTGCGTCCACTTGTGTGGGTGAGCGAATGTCCAACTGAAGGCAGACACAGGATCAAGCACCCAGGGATCCCCTTGCAGAAATGGCTACAATTTGCTACTGCTCTGAATTTGGCACCTGCTGCATGCAGAAGGATCCGCCATCTTTGGGGAATCTCTTGAGAAAAGGCAGAAGAGATCAGTTGGCACCTGGCCCATACCGCCACCTGAAGCCACAGGCAAGGCACTGGAAGCAGGGACCATGGAGGAAGCACAGAGAGGAAATCTGAAGATGAACCCCACCAGAGAAAAAAACATAGACCACCACCATTTTCTCTGTCCTCGAACTGGGCAGAGATCTGTGTTATCTCACCCAATTCTGAGCTTTCTGCATCCCGAGCAGCCTACATCCTGAGACTGAGAGATGATCTCTGCACCATCTGAAACTGACCATCATTTTCCTAGGGCGGATACTCCAAGTGCTCCACCCCCACACTAGACCAAACACAGACACAGGCAATTGGAGTGGGAGACCTGGCAGCAGACAATTTGGGCACGTTCCTGAGAAGATCTGTTGGAGTGAACTGAATGCTGGCAGTGAAGGCCACAGAGCGAATGCCAGGAGGGAGCCTGAGAGGAAGCCCAAGGAAGCAGAAGGGAGAGCTCATTCTGAGTCTGGACAAGGCTCCAAAGCCTTGCCACTACGTCCCTGGATCTGGAGACTGGTAACTGCTGGGAAGGGAGCAATAACTCCTGGCAGAGAAACTGAGCAGACTCTCTAACACCTGGGAAGAGAGGTGCTGCAGGGCAGCCTCTGGGGAACAGCAGAACTGCATCTTGAGGCCGGGCGCTGATCTCTGCATTGTATTGGGGCTGTTCTTTGTGACTTCAAAGAATATTGCTCCCAGTGAACAATCCCTGGCAGGTAATGGAAGATGCAGAACCCCTGATGATCCACCTTCCACTCTGAGTCAGCTGCTGGGTGATAGACACAGACAGTGGAACTGGCCAAGAAGAAAGCTGATGGTGGTATTGGTTTGTTTGTTAGATTATCTCATTTGGTTGCTTTGTTTTTTGGTTAGTTTTCTCTTTTCTTTGCTTCTTCTATTTCTCTTTCTTTGTTTGTCCTCTGTTTTTCATGCTTTTTTTCTTCCTTTTTCTATTTTTCTTCCTTCTTATCCTTTCTCCTCCTTTCCCTTTTTTTCCTCTGCCTCCTCTCTCTTTTCCCTGTTATACCCTGCCTTAGACTCAAGGACTATGCCAGCATACCCACTGTAAGGTCACACTGTGTGGAGACAGAGAGCAAGAGCCAGTAGGCCTATTCACCAGATAGCAAACATTATGATCTGCCAATAGGTTTTGAATCCTTGCAGCTCCCCCC
>NW_007224060.1:0-1595 GCF_000164805.1 Carlito syrichta | reverse complement strand
AGATCTGACGCTGCCAGGTGGCATTCTGTGCAAGGTTCTCAATCTTGACAATTGCAGCAGCAGCGACCTAGTTCCAGAAATCCAAGTTTGGCACAAGCTATTCTGGAGTGGTGAAAAACTAGGTCTGCCATGGAAATTTTGGCACATGGATGAAAAAAAAAGACCTTTCAGGCAAAGAGGTTGATATGAAGAACAAGAAGATTTGGGCAGGGGAGGAAGAGACAGCAAAGGATGCACTTGAAACATAATTAAGAAGAATGAAAGTGAGAATGCAATATACTAGTGTTGTCAAGTTCAACTATTATTTTATAAATAAGGAGACTTTATTTTGGAGAAGCAGCTATGACCCCGAATCAGAAACAAATGCACAGTGTAAGACAAGTCAGTGTAGTCAGCTAGTATCTATATTATAACATAGAAGCTAAAAACCTGTGCTTACTTATGGAATTCAGGTGCTGAAAGCACAGAATGTTTTCCAGCATTAGGAAGAAAGTCAACTGGTCTTAGAGTTTCCATTAAGGAAAATGTCAAAGTGAAATAAAGTTGTCTAGAAACCAAATCCTACTTCCAATATTTTAATTTCACAAAAAATTCAAAGAGAACACAAAAGCAAGCAGCCTGTGGAACCATCCAGACTGCTCCCGGGGAAGAATTAGATAGAAACACGGGCAACATCCAAGAAAGGCAAGGTTTGTATGATTCCTAAATTTAGGAGCGCATGCTGCCTGCCTATCAAGTTATTTCTAGTACAGTGGTTTTAAAATTATTTTAGCAGCACCTGATCAGTAGAACAAATAGTGATACTCTGCAGGTTTTTCAATCTTAACAATTGGTTGGGGTTGGGGTAAGATGACCATGGAGCTTCCCTAATTTTTTATTCCAAGCTGTGTCTAACCAAAACAGAATTCAGGTTAGAGGAGTATGCCCTAATGCAACATGGCCAATTTGGGGGCAGAATGGGGCAGGGGAGAAAAAAACGTTTGTTCCAAATAGGACTTATTCACATTATATTGCCTTTAATTCACCAGGCAACTGCCAACCTGATTTGCCAATTGAGGAAATACGGTTGCTTGTGACACACACAGATAACGCAACCAAAATAAAATTTATGTACATCACTATCTTCAGATGAATCGTGTTCAAGTTGAAAGTAAATAGGTGACTCACTCCAGTTGTGTAAAAGCTGGAACCCATTTTCACCAAAAAATTCACTGAAGGAACAGGCTTCACAAAATATCACAGCACTAGGCAACTGCATGGAATACTGATGGGTTTCCTACTGCGCTGAATCAATTCCAACAGCTCTTAGCTCTTCAGAAATATAGTTAACTCCAGAGGAGACCCTCTTGGGGGCAGGGTGTAACTTTGCAGTTGAGAAAGATATTTTTCTTCATTTCCTAACAAATCAAAGCTCTCCTCTTTAGAAAGATGAACTTCAACTCGGTGCATGATGGGTAAACCTGCAGTTCCTCAGGAGATTTTGACACCTCCATCAAAGGTGACTTTTAAGTACGTCCAAAATAAATCCTTTAGCTAATCAACGGAAACTCATTTTTAAAGCTCTGTTTAATCCTCTATTTAGTAGAAGTGGCAGG
>NW_007224059.1:0-619 GCF_000164805.1 Carlito syrichta | reverse complement strand
CCTAGTCCACCTGTCAAAGCAATTTTGGAATGCTTTTTCTGGAATGGCCATCAGAGCCATTACCCTTGATGTCCTGAATGTCATCACATGTCTTCCTTTTGGTATTTCCTTTATCTTTGAGTAAAGAAAAAAGTCATAGGGAGCCAGGTCAGGGGAGTAGAGAGGCTGTTCCAATACAGTTATTTGTACAGTATAGCCAATGCAAGCTCACAGTAGTAAGTTCACAAGCTTAACTGTCAAATCTCAACAATAACAACAACGTCTCTGATAGCCATTCCAGAAAAAAAAGTAGGTGCTGGCATTGGTGCATAGCTTCCCAAAAGGAATACTTCGAAGGTGACCTTAGTAATATTCAGCAATGAGGTACATAGCACTTTTTCTAGGATGAGTTCATAAACCTTATTGTCAAACCCATATGTATGAAGATCATAATTAATAGGATACACACACACACACACACACACACACACACACACACACACACACACACTATTTGTGTATCAATTTGCACATTATGGCAATGTTCACTCTCTATGCCGTCTTGAGAGCTGTGAGCATTCAGTTTTCTTAAATTTTTTAATTTAAAAAAGGTGTAATATTTCATTGTGTATATGCACCA
>NW_007224058.1:0-770 GCF_000164805.1 Carlito syrichta | reverse complement strand
GAATCTGCTTGGTCCAGCTCAGGTAGAGAGGGACCTGGTCTCTATGACACATCATATGAAAAGATGAATACCATTATTCTGAAATTTGTATTAGTCTACTTCAAAGTTTCTAAATGGAGTCTCTGTTAACAACTGAATTAAAGAAACCCAGTGGTTAACTAACCTATAACCAATTGTAGAGGCAAGAAATTTCTGACAAGATGTATTCAGAAGCTTTAAATATGAGGCCCACAAATTATATTTCCAGATATCAAATTTGCACATAACTCCTTGGACCATGACTACCTTCTCATAGTCCACTCAGTTTTAAAATGTAGCAGTGTTGTACAAAAATAATCAATGGTTAAATTATACCCATTTTGTTGGTTCAACTCACAGTGGCCTACTGATAAGTTAAAAAAAAAAACTGTCTGATCTTCAATTTGTATTTCAACTGTATCGTGTGCAAATGCCATCTCTGGTAATACAACAAAATAGATTTGGGTTTATAAATGCTTGTGTCCCGATAACAGTATACATCCTGCAGTAACTACACTGTTGCTCAAAGTATTAAAAAGTCAACTGAATTTGCTAGAGAATCATTTTGGAGTCAATTAAACCTTTTCCATCTGTAATTTAAGAAAAAAGAAAAAGCTCGACACTCTTAAAGACGATGAGGGAAAGACAGTTTAGAATAGAAGTCCTCTGTTTAACCAGGGAGGTACTTTACAAGCAGACAGCTACACCACAGTAGAGAGACACATTTCCTCAGCTGATTCGGTTCATTAAAA
>NW_007224057.1:0-927 GCF_000164805.1 Carlito syrichta | reverse complement strand
CTGAATTAAAGAAACCCAGTGGTTAACTAACCTATAACCAATTGTAGAGGCAAGAAATTTCTGACAAGATGTATTCAGAAGCTTTAAATATGAGGCCCACAAATTATATTTCCAGATATCAAATTTGCACATAACTCCTTGGACCATGACTACCTTCTCATAGTCCACTCAGTTTTAAAATGTAGCAGTGTTGTACAAAAATAATCAATGGTTAAATTATACCCATTTTGTTGGTTCAACTCACAGTGGCCTACTGATAAGTTAAAAAAAAAAAACTGTCTGATCTTCAATTTGTATTTCAACTGTATCGTGTGCAAATGCCATCTCTGGTAATACAACAAAATAGATTTGGGTTTATAAATGCTTGTGTCCCGATAACAGTATACATCCTGCAGTAACTACACTGTTGCTCAAAGTATTAAAAAGTCAACTGAATTTGCTAGAGAATCATTTTGGAGTCAATTAAACCTTTTCCATCTGTAATTTAAGAAAAAAGAAAAAGCTCGACACTCTTAAAGACGATGAGGGAAAGACAGTTTAAGAAATAGAAGTCCTCTGTTTAACCAGGGAGGTACTTTACAAGGCAGACAGCTACACCACAGTAGAGAGACAACATTTCCTCAGCTGATTCGGTTCATTAAAATGCACAGTTACAACAGACTTTCTTAGAGCCTGCAGCTGAATGACCGAAGTCTCCATTTTACTCCAGTGTCACAGAACGTGAAGAGGCAAACATACTGCCTGAACACAATTTGACTCACTAAAATCCAGCACTATAAGCACGAAATACATTTCTCAGGTGCATTTTAAAAGACATATTATCAAGATTTATGACATAAGGATAGAAATAATTTGTAGCTAGGCACCACCAGGAGAATATTTTAGGCTCCTCTCAAGGTAGTTTTAAGTAAAATTTACAAATAAATC
>NW_007224056.1:0-705 GCF_000164805.1 Carlito syrichta | reverse complement strand
CGCTCCAGTCTCTTCTAGCCTGTAGTGTTTCTGTAGGTTAGTCTGCTGCTATTCTAATTGGTCTTCCCCAGCAAGTGGTCTGACCTTTTTCTCTTGCTGTCCTTAGAATGTTTTCTTTTATACCTACTTTGTGTTAACAAGTTACTATGTGTCTAGGAGTTGGTCTTCTATTTGACATCTTGCAGGCATTCTCTGAATTTGTGTTTGGTCATGTTTCTGATGAGATGAGGGAAGTTTTCTTGGATAATTTCATGGAATGTTTATTCCAGGTGGTCTCTGTTTCTCTGCCTCTAGAATGCTAATTAATCATAGGTTCAGCCTCTTGATATAATCATGCATCTCTTGAAGGCTTTGTTATATCTGTTAAACTTTCTTTTCTGTGTTTTTTAGAGTTTGTGTTAGTTCCCTGTTTTTGTACTCAAGCTCTGAGATTCTTTCTTTGGCTTGGTTAATTTTGCTTTCCATGATTGTCAGTTGTTAATTATTTCATTTACTGTATTCTTTATTGCTTTCATCTCAGTTATCAACTTCATTTTTTCCTCTTGTCTCTCCTTATTTCTATTCATTCTTTCTATTAATATCTTAATCTCCGAGTTTTGTGGTTCGAGACCGTTTGTACTGACTACTCTTCCTCGGTTTGAGTTCCAAAGTCAGTATGCTCAGTCTTCCCAGGGATCTGTATGGCACCTGTGTTCTTCCTTTGAT
>NW_007224055.1:0-681 GCF_000164805.1 Carlito syrichta | reverse complement strand
CAGAGGGCTGTGCTTTTTGTAATTTTGAGATTTGATTAAGGTGTGGTGGGGGGAACTGTGGTTCAGAAGCTATCTGCAGATTAGTAACCACTGACAGATGTGTGGTGTGTCGTCGTCGTGTCGTTTCCCCCCCCAACCCACTTCCCACCACCTTACAATCTGTCCGTGCAGTAGGGGTATATGTATGCCCCCAAAAGCAAAATGAGATAAGAAAAAGGAAAAGAACAGAAAAGGGAGATGAAGAGAGTGGAGAAGGAGAAGAAAAAGGGGCTCACCAACTAACAAATAAAGAAACAAAAACATATAAGGAAGCAAACATACAAACAAAAAAAAACCTGGTGATGCACTTGCTCCCAAACATATCCATACACAAAAAGAAAAACTAAGAAACACCAAAAGACAAAAACAAAGCAAGCACTAAAACCTAAATTAAAACAGAGGAGAAAAAGAGTGTTCTCTCTGTGGTCATTTCTGGAACCTGAGGTTCCTTTCCCAAGCATCACTGCTGCTTCTGGCCACCACTGTGGTAGGGAACGATCTGGTCTCCAGCCCCTCCCCCTCTGCTCTTGGCACAGGCTAATAGGGTTGTTCTTAGTGTGGATCAGACACCCCATGGATTGCTATGGGAGGAAACTGAATCAGATCCGGACTCACCCACTCATCCCCTCCTGGTGCTGCCAC
>NW_007224054.1:0-719 GCF_000164805.1 Carlito syrichta | reverse complement strand
ACTCATTCATTTCTGATTGTCTATATATGTGTCTTTACATTCCTCTCCAAAACAGCTGTGACATTTTACTGTTTCTCTCATTAATTAGTTAATACAATTTTTGACTCATGTTTATTTTATATTTTTATGAAAGTCATGATGCAAGCTTTTTCAAAATCTGTTCAGTAAAAACTTAATTTCCCATAAAATACTTTATGCTCACCTATAAGTAGTCTTTAAATATCATCTTTAACTTTTGGGAAAATATCTGGGAAGGCCCAAATCTGAGTTTAAACATTTTCCAAGAATTTTGCAGCTGTCAGACTTGTTTAGGAAAACCCTAACTGCCTTCAGTAGCCCAGGGTAGTAAATTCCTAAATGCACCATAAAGATTGTCTTCTAGAAATGACATAAGATAAAGAACATAACTTAAATTTTCATATAATAAGCTAACACAGATGCTCTTAAATTCAATCATTTTATATTAATCATGAACTGACAATGTGTAAGCCTTCAGATTTTATGTCCCAAATATATTATGATTGAAAGACTATTTATTCATTTGAATAATAATCATACATTTTTACATCATTTTTCTCCAAGAAGCTGGACATGATGTGACATTAAACTTCTGAAGGTTTATCTGAACAGAGTTGCAAAACAGGGGGGGAAAGCCATCCTATTATAAATAAGATGAACATTCATGAATTAGTCAATTCATCCTACTAATTACCTACCAA
>NW_007224053.1:0-2047 GCF_000164805.1 Carlito syrichta | reverse complement strand
GTTTGGAACAGATCACCGAGGATGTTGAATGCTATTAAGATTTTTTAGACTTTTGGTATAGAAAATATAGGAAGCCATGAAAGTTTCTAAAAAGAGGAATATTACATGATTACAGCTATGTTCCAGGGAAATTAACATGGCAACTTTTATGGCATTAAAATGGATAAGATCATTTGGACGAGCTAAAATTAGTTACAGGGCTGTTGAAATGTGAAAGACAAGCGTTAATAAGAATGAATAGAGAGGATATTGAAGGGAAAAGAGTTTAAATTCTATAAAATATATCTAAAACCAACATCGTTTATTTTAGCATTAGAAACTGGAAACAGACATAACTGAGTTATATTATCTTTATCCTTAAAAATATCTCAAATATTACTCTAAAATCATTAAAGGACAATTCTAGAGATAAGTGTTGGTTGATGTTTTATTCTCAGATTAGTTTATCTAAGTCTACACACACACACCCATAGTTAATATTTAGTTGGCCATAATTAGTTTAGAGATATACAACATATAATACATTTCTTAATTACCTTCTTATAAAACATGTATTATATTAAGCAGTTTTCTATAGTACAGATAAGACATGCTATAGAGATAAGCATTAAAGTCTCTTACCTTAACCCAAGTAATTCTGCACAAATTTGAGACTGAAAGCAACCTAGGTCTCACTTTCCTTATCTGAATAATCAGATGTTCTCCCTGGCCCTTTCAACTCTAAAACTGTCTGATCTACCAAGTGATTATTTTCTGAATTGCATTTTTAAGATTAATAAAGATCAACCAATGTGATTGCATTTTTCTAATAAAACACTTACTGAAAAATAAGAGTTCTTGTAAGAATTGCAAGAATTAATGAAATTAAACGAAATAAGATGCATTACTGATTAGCTGACTGTTTTGTTTTTACATTTAATAATAGCATCTGCTGAAGTCTCTCTAATCTTAATAAAATAAAATTATATATATGAACTGATTTCTCCAAACTAATTAGATAAGATACAGTTAAAAGATCACTTACATTGTTATATTTAATATTATACCAGTCAACTACCAGTTAATGTAGTTAAACTTTTTTTTTAACATTTCTCTAAAGACACTGAGGATTTTCTAAAGACGTATAAAAAATTCTTATTATCACTTAAGTAGTTTAAGTTAATGCCAAGATACAAATCAATCTAACAAACTAATCTCTCAAAATAAATCAATTGTTATCTCAGATTACCATTTAACACTTTATAGCTATAATCTAGACTATACAGATACAGTATTTGGATTATAGCTATAATCTAGACTATACAGATACAGTATTTGGATTGTGTCTTCCCCCTCACAATAATCTAACACTAATGTGTAGACAGATTCCTGGAAATACATTTCTGGTCTTTTCAATAAATTTTCCCTTTGACCTTTTATGTGAAAAATTTACCCCAAATTTCAGCATCAAGTTTCTGGGCAGGAAACCATCTTAGAAACACATGTACTATAAAATATATTCTGGACAAGAATATAAAATAATTAAAAACAGTTTCATGCTCAGTTCTAGATTTCATGCCATATTTGAAAACCATGTAAACCTTCTAATTTTAGGCATAAGATTCTTAAGTTAATTGACATACTCTAAAAATACATATATACTTCTACTGGCTGGATATAACTCCAAACAAAATAATAAAGATTAAGTAATATAAACAACAGAAAATTAGAATATCTTCTGGTTACAAAAATTATTTTGTTTAAAGAGGAAAATTTTCAGGCAAATATAAAAATTATTTTTTCAAAAGATACTTGTATTATTATTCTTGGAAAAACTTCTAAAATTTACAACTCTCTAAACTATTAAGGACCAAATGCAACCTATAATGAGACTCCTAAGTACTCAATATTTTTTCCTACAGCATTCCATATCGATAGCACATATGTGTTTAAGATGTCTTACTATGAAATTTAATGGGAATTTTTCTTCTTTCTTCACCTTTCACAACCAACCCTTTCTCACTCCTACCTACCTGTTAAAAATGTCCACATGCAGATAAGAAAATAT
>NW_007224052.1:0-894 GCF_000164805.1 Carlito syrichta | reverse complement strand
ATTAAGAATAGGTTTGGCAAGCTACCCAAGAAGGGTTCTGCAGACATATGACATGCCCTAGGTCTGTGAGATAGTATCAACACTGCAGGACATGGAATAGATTGGTGTCCCAAGCAGAAGGGTGGGATGGCATCCTTGAAAGATCTGATGCAAAAGTTGAGGACCTTAGGCCTGATCCACAGAAGAGGAGGCAATCTTTGGACAATGTCAATCTTCTCTCATAAATATTATTTGAACGTTTCGTGTTTGGTAGCATAATCCATGGCATTATATCCTTGAAAATGAACACTTGACACTGTAAAAATTTCAATGTATGTCTCAGGAAGAAATCACTAAACTAAAAAACAGAAACATTGGTATTATACATTGAGGAGACACAAAAAAACTTGGAATTATTTTTTGGAGAGTGGGCCCCTTGTAGTACAGGCTTCCTCCACTAGGTATTTTAGGAACCCATCAGCATCAGTGTACCAGCTAGTATTGTTGTGAATGACTGTGTTAGGCTTCAGTGAATTTTTCTGGAGATTCTTTCAATGCTTTTGCCCATTTCATGATGGGGGGTTTGCCAGCACACCTGCCCACACCATGCTCAGTGTTTAGCAGTTTTTTACCAAAAATGGCATGACCCCAGTGACCCACCTTCTGCATATACTTGATCTTACCCTGAGCAACTTTTTTTTGTTGTTGTTTCCCCAGATGAAGAAAGTCCTCAATGGGAAACGTTTTTGCCAATGTGGAAGATGTGAAGCAAAAAATGGTAGCAGCACTAAAAGGAATCCAAATTGATGAGTTCAAAAACTGTTTTGAGCAGTGAAAAAATGTTTCAATAGATGCACTGCATCAAATGGAGAGTACTCTGAAGGTGACTGAAGTTTAAACATGTAGGAATAAATA
>NW_007224051.1:0-925 GCF_000164805.1 Carlito syrichta | reverse complement strand
TGTTTGGTAGCATAATCCATGGCATTATATCCTTGAAAATGAACACTTGACACTGTAAAAATTTCAATGTATGTCTCAGGAAGAAATCACTAAACTAAAAAACAGAAACATTGGTATTATACATTGAGGAGACACAAAAAAACTTGGAATTATTTTTTGGAGAGTGGGCCCCTTGTAGTACAGGCTTCCTCCACTAGGTATTTTAGGAACCCATCAGCATCAGTGTACCAGCTAGTATTGTTGTGAATGACTGTGTTAGGCTTCAGTGAATTTTTCTGGAGATTCTTTCAATGCTTTTGCCCATTTCATGATGGGGGGTTTGCCAGCACACCTGCCCACACCATGCTCAGTGTTTAGCAGTTTTTTACCAAAAATGGCATGACCCCAGTGACCCACCTTCTGCATATACTTGATCTTACCCTGAGCAACTTTTTTTTGTTGTTGTTTCCCCAGATGAAGAAAGTCCTCAATGGGAAACGTTTTTGCCAATGTGGAAGATGTGAAGCAAAAAATGGTAGCAGCACTAAAAGGAATCCAAATTGATGAGTTCAAAAACTGTTTTGAGCAGTGAAAAAATGTTTCAATAGATGCACTGCATCAAATGGAGAGTACTCTGAAGGTGACTGAAGTTTAAACATGTAGGAATAAATACACAATTGTTATAAATAAATTCAGACAATTAAGATAAAGATTTTATCAAAATCACAAAATGAACACGTCACAGCCAATCACCTTAGTTTATGAAACTAAAACTAAACTCAATGACCACCTGAAAGATGAAAATTCTTAAGAATGATTCAGCTGAAAAGGGAGGGTATGCAGAGCAGAGAGCCCTAGCCAGCTCCCATACTACCTGTGTATGTACTAGCGATCTGAGCCACTCTCCCAGATCCCCACAGTGCAGATCGGAGTGAGAGGCTCTCGC
>NW_007224050.1:0-1182 GCF_000164805.1 Carlito syrichta | reverse complement strand
CCCGTGGGCTCAGGCAATCCATTCACCTCAGCCACCCAAGATGTGGGATTACAGCCTGAGCCACCAAGCCTGGCTTAAATTCTCTATTTAATACAGGGAGTATTTTTATTTAGTTTCAATGTGGTTTAGTTTATCTCATCAAAGATTACTACTGAACATATATCTTGAAAGAGATTAGAAAAACTACCAATTTATTGTTTCCTGCCAAAGTATGTCCTTTATGAGTCAGTGAAAAACATGAGCTCCTAAAGTCTACTTTTATTTAAGATTTTTTAAATTAAGAATATCATTACTTGGAAAAATTTCATCTAATGTATTTTCAAGCAATTGTATAATTATTTAAGGCAACTGTACTCTGTAGATGTTGTATATAAGATCATAAAAAGAGCTATAATTTGTGAGTACACTATGTGTCTAACACTGCACTCAGCACTTTTTGTGCATGACATTATTTAATCTCCTCTACACCAAGGTTATTATCTCCATTTTACAGCTGGAAAAATTAGGCTTAGAAAGGTTAAGGTTATACAGTTAACAGAGATTCAAACCCAGACCTCATTCCTAAATCTGAACTCTTAATGCCTATCCTATACTTCCTTCAGTATATTCTATGATTATTTCCATGTTATACTGTAAGATTCCTCATTAAAGAAGCAAATCAAATGTACCTTTGAATCAAATATTAAATTATGTCCAGTATAATTTTCATTTTTAATTATTTTAGGCATTTAATTTCTTTGAAGATGAAAACTCTATATGAAACAAACGCACTGTATACCTCTAGTAAACAAAATATGTGATTAACTGGAACACCCCCATTTTCATTCCAGGCTCAATAACAAAGAGTTCATTATACTTAATGCAGAACTGCTGTGAGGCACTCACTAATTGGCTCCTTGGTAGCCTAAAGTTGCAAATATCCTTTCCTAGGAAACTATCAGTCAGGGAATGACACAGATCATAGCTCCATGAGTTCAACTAGAAAAGAAATGGTAAAATTACTAAGATGTTAGTAAAGAGCTAATGATATAATAGTATGTAGTCATTACTTATAAAATATTCCTTCAAAATATAGCTAAACATTTTTTAAACTCAATTCCCAACTTACAAACTCATGTGCAATGGTCAAGATCAAACTTAAAGTTTTCCTCCTTGAAGAAGCACTTCCCAATTTCTAGCAGA
>NW_007224049.1:0-975 GCF_000164805.1 Carlito syrichta | reverse complement strand
TCCTATTCTTTAAAACAAAAACTGAAAATAAACAAGGTAGCACCTCATTAAAAAAAAAAAATCAAATTTCTTCATCAACAAAAATCCCAACTTTGACTGAAAAACTACAGACCTGACACTGTTGTACTAATTAAAATAATTTTTTAAATTCTATGTTTCATCAAATTTAATACATCAATTGAAGACACATCAGTGGCATAATCTTTGTTCCTTTTTAAAAAAACTTTTTTTGTTTTAAGGATATGGGGTATAATTCAAGGCTAAGTATACAAATGCTCATTATGCAGGTGCCCTTGCTGTTGAGGTCTTTGTTTCTTCTCCCTTATCAATTCCCCACCATTGCCCAACACCCAAAAGCAGAATGGATAAATCCTGTCTATTTTAGTCCAAAGCTATTTCTCAAAGATGTTCCTTTCTTTTCCATCCTTGCTGCCAAATGACCTCTATCAACTTTCACCTCAACAATTATAATAACTTCCTAACTAGTCTCCCAGCCTCCTTCCTCTTCCCATCCCCTACCCCCACAGACACTCTGTTAACCCAGAGCTATCTAAGACAGTAATTCAATCATGCCATAACCCAACTTAAACATTTTCATGGTTCCCCAATGCCCATTCAATGTCCAGTCCACAGCATGAAATTCAGATCTAATATTTACACACCTTTTTCTGTGAGCTCAAAAAGTGGAATTTATATTTTATTCATTGAATTTCTTTGTATAGAGCAAATAATCAAAAAATGATAATGAAAATATCATTTGCTTATCAGAACTCAAATTCAGAAAAAAAAAAAAAAGTCATCCTGATGAACTAGAATAGCAGCACCAAGACAGGAAACAATAGGATGAATTAGGAAATTTGCAAGAGCCTTCTTTATATTTTTAACCTTTAGAGCATAATATGTTCATATTAAATGTTTGCTGATTGTGGGGGTTTTCTGAACCAAAACTCAAGATTCATACCCCAGTAATTTCAA
>NW_007224048.1:0-690 GCF_000164805.1 Carlito syrichta | reverse complement strand
TAAGAAGAAAAGATATTTTAATAGTTCAAGTAGATGTAGGAGAGAGACACAAATAGATTTATTATATATAGCATTAGTCTCTTGACCTGTTCTGGATGTTTTCATATGGGAGGAAGACTAAATAAAGTTACCCTGGCAGTGGGCAGATCTGCAGAAGAAAAAAAGATAGGGAAAAAGTTTGTGAAAAGTTGTGGTTATAGACCATGCATTTATACTCTAAGTACACATAGCCTAGGTGGGCCAGAGAAATTCAAGCCATGAAGCAAATGTACAACTTTCTTTAGACCAACTATTCATGCCTGGTCTTAGAGGACCACCACAGGGATAATAAGAGCTAGCAAATAATTAGGCACACAGAGATACAAGGCACCTTGACTAAGAACAGCAGAACTAAGCAATACAAAGACACCCAAAAAAGTGCCACGTGGTAGAATTTTCAGAAAGACTGTAATAAGAGTGTGTTTAGAAATTTTTTAAATTCTACTTTGAGTTTGAGTCTCACTCTGTCACCCAGGCTGGAGTGCAGTGGCATGACCACAGTTCACCACAGCCTCGACTTCCTGGGCTCAAGCAATCCTCCTGCCTTAGCCTTCCAAATAGCTGGGACTACTGGCATGCGTCACCACACCCAGCTTGTATTTATATTTTTTGTAGAGACCAGGTCTTGCTATGTTGCCTAGGCTGGACTTG
>NW_007224047.1:0-619 GCF_000164805.1 Carlito syrichta | reverse complement strand
TGGGTTGGAGTCACTCCATCGCCCAGGTTGGAGTGTAGTGAGTGGCAGGCTCACAGCCACCCCACATCGGCCTGCTGGGCTTAGGCGATCCTTCCGCCTCAGCCTTCCAAGTAGCTGGAACTGCAGGCACCCAACATCAAGCCCGGCTAATTTTTTGATTTATTACAGAGATGAGGTCTCGCCAGTTTGCCCAGGTTGTTCTCGTACCCATGGGTTCCGGCAATCCCCTCACCTCCACCTTCCAAAATGCTGAGATTACAGACTTGAGCCACCGCCCCCGACCAGCTTTCTCTCTCTTACTGAGGTGTTAACCTTTGGAGCCCTGAGCTGTCATGTAAGAAGACCAGCTAGCTGTGCCACCATGATGAAGAGACAATGAGGGAAGACTGCATAGAGACAAAGTGAGATGACAAAAAAGCCCCAGTTGTGCAGTGCGAGAGCGATATGGAGGCTTGAAATAACTATCTCTTTTTCTAGAGATATATGTTATCTAAGATAGAATAGTATGTTTCAAAGTTTATTGAATCCATTGATTTACTACCTATTTCTGCTGATCCATTCAATTGAAATCTATTCAATAATAATCTGGAATTCATCTCTGGAAAATTTGAAGTGCGAA
>NW_007224046.1:0-696 GCF_000164805.1 Carlito syrichta | reverse complement strand
AGGTGCACGGTGGCCCTGAGGCTCTACTCAGGCCCGCACCTCTCTAAAGCTGTGTCCTCTGGACTGATGGCAGTACTCAGCGAGGAGCCCTCTCTGTGGCTGAGGCAGGGGCTCTTACCACCTTCTGCCTGGGTTCAGGCAATTTGTGGCTTAAGCATGCTGGGAGGAAAATGAACATCCATTGTACACTCCCCTTATGCCAGACACGCTACTAGGCTATGTTATTTTATTCAATCATCCTAACTCCTCAGAAAAAGAGGGCACTGTTATTTTCACCTCTCACAGGTGAGAAACTGAGGTTTAGAGAGGCGAGACGACTTGCTTCAAGTCCATACTATAGATGCTTAGATTTCTTTCAGTTTTCAGAAGCCTCAAGTCCTATTCTCTCTGTGAGTGGTGCAGAGACCAGGGAATTTTGCTATAGACCTGTGTGCGAGGGGACACTTGGGGGAAAATGACTTATTGTGACATCACCTGAGCACTTACCACGGAGCCAGGTCCCGTTGTAAGCACTGAATGTACAAGAACTCATTCCTTCCTCACAGCAACCCTGGGTGGCAAATCATGCCTATTTACAGATGGGGGCATCTAAAGCACAGGGAGGTTCGCTAACTTGCCCAAAGTCACACAGCCAGTGAATGGTAGAGCCAGGAAGTCTGGCACATAGTCTTTTTTCCTAACCTTTCTCCAACACTT
>NW_007224045.1:0-777 GCF_000164805.1 Carlito syrichta | reverse complement strand
AAATGAACATCCATTGTACACTCCCCTTATGCCAGACACGCTACTAGGCTATGTTATTTTATTCAATCATCCTAACTCCTCAGAAAAAGAGGGCACTGTTATTTTCACCTCTCACAGGTGAGAAACTGAGGTTTAGAGAGGCGAGACGACTTGCTTCAAGTCCATACTATAGATGCTTAGATTTCTTTCAGTTTTCAGAAGCCTCAAGTCCTATTCTCTCTGTGAGTGGTGCAGAGACCAGGGAATTTTGCTATAGACCTGTGTGCGAGGGGACACTTGGGGGAAAATGACTTATTGTGACATCACCTGAGCACTTACCACGGAGCCAGGTCCCGTTGTAAGCACTGAATGTACAAGAACTCATTCCTTCCTCACAGCAACCCTGGGTGGCAAATCATGCCTATTTAACAGATGGGGGCATCTAAAGCACAGGGAGGTTCGCTAACTTGCCCAAAGTCACACAGCCAGTGAATGGTAGAGCCAGGAAGTCTGGCACCATAGTCTTTTTTCCTAACCTTTCTCCAACACTTCATATAACAACCACATAAGGTAGTGTCCTGCAGGGGAAAAAAAAACAAAAAACAAATTCATTTTCTCCTACTAGATTGTCTCATAGCACAATCAACACAGAATGCTCTGTAACCTCTGGTCACTAAAGTGTATGGGGATTTCTCTCTACTCGAAAGCAATTCTCTAGTGAATTCTCCAGCAGACATCAGCTACATGTCCTCTAATTCAGTTCAATTCTGTCACTATCTACCTGAAGATAGTGTCAGA
>NW_007224044.1:0-705 GCF_000164805.1 Carlito syrichta | reverse complement strand
AGGGATAGACACCTGGAATTTCTTAATCTGCCATTTTCTTAATGTCACTCTTGATAGCTTTTTAAAATTGAAAGTCTATTTGTTGCAGTACTCTGTTTGTCATCATGTCTATAACAATGACAGGCCAGGGTCTCTTTAATGAGATCAGATCATGTGTAAATAATATTTGTTGAATACTAAGATTCCATAGTTCTGCCTCCCATACCCTTTGGAAATCCTAAAAGGATAAGAAAAGAATTGAGAGCCTAGATACTAAGGTTTGAAGATCTTCTGAATAAAAATTGAGTGTAAATTTCTGTGGGGTCCAGTCCTGCAAGGGTCGTGGGCTTTCCTGAAGGAGAGACAGATAGGCGAAAGATGAAAATATGATACTCGGACACCTGCTTCCTGAACAGATGACATTTAATGTTAGCTAACACAGAGCTTTTATACCATTCATAAAGGGGCAAGACAAAGAAAATTCCTTCACATACATATGCTTTAAAAGTTACCAACTAGTGGTCTTTGCAACAAACAAACCAAGATCCCTGTAAACATTCAGACAAAAATGATACAATTAGTCCAAAGTCTCGAATTGCAGTCCTTGATATGTCTCAAGAAAGTTTCTAAGTGTACATTTCTTCATGTGTCAGGAGTTTTCCCATCTTAGGCTTCTATGTCCTTTAGAGCCTTGTAATCGCCTCCCTTGTCCAGATGTCTTTGTTA
>NW_007224043.1:0-533 GCF_000164805.1 Carlito syrichta | reverse complement strand
TAAGGTTTGAAGATCTTCTGAATAAAAATTGAGTGTAAATTTCTGTGGGGTCCAGTCTGCAAGGGTCGTGGGCTTTTCTTGAAGGAGAGACAGATAGGCGAAAGATGAAAATATGATACTCGGACACCTGCTTCCTGAACAGATGACATTTAATGTTAGCTAACACAGAGCTTTTATACCATTCATAAAGGGGCAAGACAAAGAAAATTCCTTCACATACATATGCTTTAAAAGTTACCAACTAGTGGTCTTTGCAACAAACAAACCAAGATCCCTGTAAACATTCAGACAAAAATGATACAATTAGTCAAAGTCTCGAATTGCAGTCCTTGATATGTCTCAAGAAAGTTTCTAAGTGTACATTTCTTCATGTGTCAGGAGTTTTCCCATCTTAGGCTTCTATGTCCTTTAGAGCCTTGTAATCGCCTCCCTTGTCCAGATGTCTTTGTTACTTTTCTCTTATCCTGCAGTGCTTGTTTCTAAAGAGAACTCAAAAGAAGCTTTTAGTAATGTTTCCCAGGCCCCTAAGGTTG
>NW_007224042.1:0-802 GCF_000164805.1 Carlito syrichta | reverse complement strand
TCGGGGGTCCTCAGCGCACCTGGACTTTGTCAATCAGGTGGGCCCCCAAGGCTGGCTCCCAACAAATTTCTTTCTTTTATTCTTTCATTTTCTTTTCTTTTTTTCTTTCTTTCTGAGTTGGAGTCTCACTCTGTTGCCCAGGCTGAAGTGCAGTGGCATGCTCACAGTCACCCAGCCTGGAGCTGCTGGGCTCAGGGGATCCTTCCACCTCAGTCTTCCAAGTAGCCAGAACTACAAGTGCGCTACCATGCCGCTAATTTTTGATTTATTGTAAAGACGAGGTCTCACCAAGTTTCCCAGGCTGGTCTCGAAACAAGCGGGTTTAGGCAATCCACTTGCCTCGGCCTCCCAGAGTGCTAGGATTACAAGCTGAGACACTGAACCTGGCTGAGTGTAAATTTTTGAATGTTATGCCACAAAAGAAATATTAGGTGTTATCTAATCCTGGGTTTCTCACATTTTAATGTAAAACTTCTATCACCTGTGGATCTTCTTAAAATGCAGATTCTAATTCATTATTTTTGGCGTTTGTCTGAGTTTCCTCTTTTCAACAAGTTCCCGGGTGATACAGGGAATTGCCGGTTTGGGAACCTATTTCCTTACTCTGCCTTTGGGTATAACATCTTTATTGTCTTTGAGAATAATCATAGTTAGCTGGCCTATTCACTACAAGGAAGCATTTTAAATAATATATTGTAATACAGAAACAAATTTTTAGAACTATTTTGATTTTACTGTTATGCGATAATGGGAAATAAATTATATTTTATTACTATTTTATGTACAATTTTTCACTAGCATC
>NW_007224041.1:0-962 GCF_000164805.1 Carlito syrichta | reverse complement strand
TCTCTCTCTCTCTCTCTCTCTCTCTCTCTCTCCCACTTTTTCCCTCCCTCTCTCTCCTCCTTTTATTTAGAAAGATAGTGGGTCTCAGTCCATCACCCAGGCTGGAGTGCAGTGGGTGCAGTCATATCACTGCACCTCCAACTCTTGGACTCAAAACATCCTCCCCTCCTCCACCTTCCATGTAGCTGGGTTTACAAGTATGCACCAACATGCCCAGCTACCTTTTAAAAATGTTTTGTAAAGATGGGATCTTGCTATGTTGCCCAGACTGATCTCAAACTCCTGGTTTAAGGAATCCTTGTGACTCAGTTTCTGAAAGTGCTGGGGTTGCAGGAGTGAGTCTCTGTGCCTGCTTGTGAATCTCTATAAAGCATTCCAGGCTATTGGAGCTTATATTAATCTCTCTGTGAGGTTTAGAAACTTTGAGCAATATACTGATACTTGGTTCAGAGAATGACTATGGTAAAAATCATTCCATAGAGAAGACATGATGCGATCCTTCCATGTGGATTATGAAGGAAGAGCGTAGGCATTCATGACTCAGTGACAGTTCGGTACATGATTGTAACTAAGCTTTGCTCAGGGCTTGCTGGAGGCAGTTGGATCATCTATTAGAAAATAAGCCCACATGGTTTCTTAAAATGCTTCATAACCATCCATAAATGTTCATAAAATTACTCCATTTTATAAGCACAGTGAACTTGGTTGCTTCTAAAAACACATACTGCAGAAATTTTTCTAGACAATTGACAATTTCTCTCAAACTTATTCAATTCTAATATTTGCTGCGATATGCAACCAGTTATAAACAATTATAGTTCCATTAAATTTAGTTACCTCAGTAAAATACAAAATTTAGTTTAAATATCCCAAATCTGTGATTGCTTTTAGCATATAAATAGTCTCTCTGCTATGAAGTAGGTATGAATCATCAGGTTTTGGTGAAAAATATTAGTCATCAT
>NW_007224040.1:0-800 GCF_000164805.1 Carlito syrichta | reverse complement strand
CAACCACTTGAGCCCCACATACAAGAAGATACTCTCATTTTTTAAATCCTTTCCATTCCATCATTTAACAGTCCCTTCCTGTCTTCCTAATTACAGTCCCTTCCTGTCATCCTGGAATCTTTCCTCCCACAAGCATCAAAGGAGGGAATGCAGAAGAAGCTGGTTATGAAAAATTCCAAGGTCTGATTCTGTGTTCACCCTGCCCAGTCAGTGCCTGTTCTTGAAACCTAGACCCAAGGACTCTTAGATTTTACTCTGTACTCCGGACATTCTAGTTTTTGGTGGAATTTATGCAAAGGCCTGGGGACTTCCATTCTCATAGTCTTGTCTGACTCGAGACTGCCTCTACCTCAACACATAACCCTCTTACAATCCCCCACATGAGGCTCCCTAAACTACTGAATTAATCCAGAAATCAATACCAGCTTCCCCCTCCTTCCTCCCAGCTTTGTACATATGGTAAAATTTCATCTATATTTAGAGGAACTCCAGATACAGTAATATACTAATGTTATTATTTAGAATAATTCAGCTTCTTTCCTCAAACTTACTTCTAGACTTTTTTTTGGTGGGGGGGAGGGGTGGGAAGCTGGGGAGATAGCCAAGCCCATCTGAAAGCCCAGAGCTGAAAAGTAGTGCTGTTTCTGTATGAGAAGGGACAGTATTCACAAAGGCAGTAAAAAGAAATCCTTTCCTTTTGGGGCAGAAATCTTTTATTCTTTCTGTGAGTTCTTGGCACATGGGGCCCTCTGTATCCTCACATGATCATCAGAGCTATTTCAAATGTCACAGAAGCTGTT
>NW_007224039.1:0-2047 GCF_000164805.1 Carlito syrichta | reverse complement strand
AAAAAAAAAAAAAAAAAAGAATACAGGCCACAGAAGGCCTGAGCCAGCTCCCTTCTAACTCCTCTTGAGGCAGCCTTTTCCCTTGCAAGACTGCAAAGATCTCCTATTCCTGAGTAAGAGTTAGTGGCTCCCCCAGGTGATGGCTTCAGTGGACCTCAGGCCTATTCTGGAAATTACATCCCAGCGACACCCATGCATTTTGAACACAGGGGCTACCTGCTGACTGTCTGACTGTTGCGAGGGATTCTGAAACCAACTACGTATTCAGAAGATGAAACTAAATATGTGAGGATTAAGTACTCCAGTGAAACAGGAATTACAATTATAATATTTTTTTAACAGAAGTGAACAGGTGGTGTTTTAAATCTATCCAAGATTAACCCATATTCAACACTCTAAGCACCCAGGCTGCCGTAATAAACATTGTCTAATTATGTATTCTTGGGAGTACACTTTATGTTGGGTTTTCAAATTGGAATTTGAATCCAACTGAAGTTATCTACACAGTGCAGTTTTTGTGTGTAACAAAGTAGGGATTCAAAATATTAAGTATTTTGTGAGCAACTTCACTTCGAGGTCTCTGTGTAACTGTTCTCCAGAAAGGAATGTAGTCAGAAATGGTGAATTACACTAGCTTAGAGTATACTTTCTACCTTGTGAAGTTCCAGTCCATCCAAATACATATTGCGTTGCTTTGGGGTAATCGTGGGATTTGTAATACAGGATTTGCCTAAAATTTAGCCTGCTTTCTATGTTTGATGACATTATTGGAGGTTTCTCTCTCATGTGGTTGGATTCTGCCAGCTTTGATTTCAAACACACAAGGTCATTTACATCCCTAAAGTAGAGTTCCCCATACTGTTCTCACTTCTGCTTTACAACAACACAGCATGGCAACCTGTGGGTTCCCAGCACTTACAGCATGGGAAGTGACTCACCTTTTGGGGAAAGTGATAGGATGATGCAATGCCTGCTGGGTCCCGCTGTCTTAGGAGACATCATGAGCTACCTCTTAGGCTGGAAAGTTCAACCACTTGAGCCCCACATACAAGAAGATACTCTCATTTTTTAAATCCTTTCCATTCCATCATTTAACAGTCCCTTCCTGTCTTCCTAATTACAGTCCCTTCCTGTCATCCTGGAATCTTTCCTCCCACAAGCATCAAAGGAGGGAATGCAGAAGAAGCTGGTTATGAAAAATTCCAAGGTCTGATTCTGTGTTCACCCTGCCCAGTCAGTGCCTGTTCTTGAAACCTAGACCCAAGGACTCTTAGATTTTACTCTGTACTCCGGACATTCTAGTTTTTGGTGGAATTTATGCAAAGGCCTGGGGACTTCCATTCTCATAGTCTTGTCTGACTCGAGACTGCCTCTACCTCAACACATGACCCTCTTACAATCCCCCACATGAGGCTCCCTAAACTACTGAATTAATCCAGAAATCAATACCAGCTTCCCCCTCCTTCCTCCCAGCTTTGTACATATGGTAAAATTTCATCTATATTTAGAGGAACTCCAGATACAGTAATATACTAATGTTATTATTTAGAATAATTCAGCTTCTTTCCTCAAACTTACTTCTAGACTTTTTTTTGGTGGGGGGGAGGGGTGGGAAGCTGGGGAGATAGCCAAGCCCATCTGAAAGCCCAGAGCTGAAAAGTAGTGCTGTTTCTGTATGAGAAGGGACAGTATTCACAAGGCAGTAAAAGAAATCCTTTCCTTTTGGGGCAGAAATCTTTTATTCTTTCTGTGAGTTCTTGGCACATGGGGCCCTCTGTATCCTCACATGATCATCAGAGCTATTTCAAATGTCACAGAAGCTGTTCAGAAAAGTGGCCTTGCCAGACTCAGAACCAAGGACAGCGCTCAAGCCCTTAGCACCAAGGACAGCACCCGTGACCTCCCCAGGTAGTCAGCATCAGAAAGAAAACATGTTTCAACATTATATGCATTTTGCATATTAAAGAGAGAAACAACAGAGGTGAATGTGTTCTAAGGACAAAAGCAATTCTGTTTGCTTCCTGTATAAGGAAATTCAGAACATCTG
>NW_007224038.1:0-687 GCF_000164805.1 Carlito syrichta | reverse complement strand
AGTTCTTGGCACATGGGGCCCTCTGTATCCTCACATGATCATCAGAGCTATTTCAAATGTCACAGAAGCTGTTCAGAAAAGTGGCCTTGCCAGACTCAGAACCAAGGACAGCGCTCAAGCCCTTAGCACCAAGGACAGCACCCGTGACCTCCCCAGGTAGTCAGCATCAGAAAGAAAACATGTTTCAACATTATATGCATTTTGCATATTAAAGAGAGAAACAACAGAGGTGAATGTGTTCTAAGGACAAAAGCAATTCTGTTTGCTTCCTGTATAAGGAAATTCAGAACATCTGAGGACTCTATCGGTCTAAAATGTGATGAAAAAAGCAGAAAATTGTGAGTCAGGTGAAGTGTTAACTTTCAACACCTCCTCTGGGTCAGGCACTGGAATCTTTCCTCCCAGTCCACCGGGAACCTCTCCCTGCCCCTGACCACAGGTGTGTGAAGTTTCAATGCCACTGACTGACACTTTTCAAATAGTACCCCTGGAATTCTGTTTGTGATTTATTTTTAAAACTATGACCAAACATATTTGGTAAATTAAGAGTTATGTGAAGTGAAGTCCATCTTTATCATAATAATTGCATTTGTATTCTTCAAGGAGGAAATAAAATACACAGTATTACTCTGGTCACAAAAATGAAAATAATAGACACTGGGGGACACCGATAAGGGGGGAGGTGGG
>NW_007224037.1:0-2047 GCF_000164805.1 Carlito syrichta | reverse complement strand
GGGATTCCCTCTGTCCATCTATAAGCCCTTTCTTTATGTAGTTCAGGGCATAAGTTGGGTGCCTGATGGATCTGTGTTCATGTGAGTTTCAGCCTGTTTCTTATTGTCTTTGGGTTGTCACTTGACATCTCTGACCTCAACATCTCTTCTGGAAATTAGTGATGATAGTAATAACTTATATTATTGCTTATATACTGTAGTGAATCTTTCATGAGATAATGCATGTAGCATTCTTAATCTCAGTTTTTGGCACATGAAAATAGGGAGTACATATTCTCTGATGTTATTGTTACTGCAAATGTTATTGCTGTTGTTGTAATTATTATTGTTCCCAATTGATTCTGGCTGAATAATCCAGATTCTGAGATCTACCCAAATGCCACAGCATCCAACCTCGGGGCCTCCCCTCCAAGAACCAGGCAGCAAAAAGAATGTGCTCTTTCCCTTGAAATGAGAATCTGCTTTCTCCCCGGGAGACACTTGCACAGAGCTCTGCCTCTCCAGATTAAATGCTGCCGTTGGCATCGAAGCACACAGATTTATTTAGTCATCATATTTGTTGGGTTGCTCTGTTGAAAAACGATTGCTCCTAATTAACATATCAACATATGAATCATTTCTGGAATTCTAGCTGCACAAACTGCCCAGCTGCTGGTCATTTCTTCCAGAAGACAATCATGGAAAATATAGCAAGACTGTAGTTCACCTCGGCTCCAACCTCCCCCCCCACCGCCTCCATCTACCCTGCTGTTCTGTGAACGTGACAGGCACCATGGGACAGGGGTGGTGTCAGCTGAGAGCAGGCTGGGGGTTGGAGAAAAAGACTTGGTCTTTTTTTATGACAAATGTTCTCAACCAGATTATAAGACTCTAATGGGGCCAGGGGCACGTTTTCATGAGATCATTCTGTCTGGAGGACAGAATAGAGTCTTTTATTACTGAAGAACGATTTAAAGGTATCTAAATCATAGAATTGGCTCAAGTCTGTCTCTCTTTCTCTCTTCCCAAGCACATAAACCAAGTCCTCATCTTGGCCTGTGAGTACTGTCTCCACAGGCATCAGACGCCAACCAGTGTGGCAGGACTTCACAAGACAGAAATAGCCACTCTGGGCCAGAATGGGCATGTGGTCGAGGTTGTGGGGAAGGATACCTTAACACTGAGTGTGCCTGTATTTCAACGTGTGTTTCAAGATGTGCATTCCTACATTTGATGGAGATTAAAAAAGAAATGTGTGTTTGAATTTCCATTCTTTTTTAAAAATTTATTTTAAAGATGTGGGGTACAACTCAGGATTAGGTAGATGAGATGTCATCACACAGGTAAAGTCAGAGCTTCCCTTTGATCCCCACTTTGCCTGGTTTGAGATCAGGTACCCTTACTGATGTTATGTGCCCCACCCCCAGTCAGCATTCTGCTACTGTGAATTCCCATTCTTACCTTTAAATTTCCCAAATCTTTTAGTACCCGTGAGAGACACAAGTCAAGCCCAGACTTTCATTAAGTTTTGCCTACAATCCAGGATTGCATGCCTGTCTCGATTACCTAACAATGAAATGTTGAAATCCTAAAAACTTAAAATCCCTAAAGATCAAAATCCCTAGTGTTCAATATTCCTAACATCTAAAATTCCCCCAAATCAACACCCCAAAAGATTAAAATCCTGAATGTTGAAATCCTGAAAGTCAAATTCTGGGGAGGTGATAAGTGTGTTTTCAGTTGTATGTGGGATCTTTGCTTCATGTTTAGTGCATCGCATTAGAACCACAACCTTGTTATTGACTTTATTTGGAAATTGAGAATGGTTTAAGGAGATGTGTGTGGGTGCCAAGTTGACAAGGAGTAGACTTGTGAACTTAATTCTGGGCATCAACTTGATTAGATTAAGGAATGCCTAGAAACACAGTCAAGCCTAATTTGGGATGTGTCTATGAGGTGTTCCCAGAGAAGATTAGTATGTGAGTCTGAGCAGATGAGGTGGAAAAATATGTCCTTCATGTTTGTGGGCACAGTCCAGTGAGCTGGGGGCTCAGAGAGAGCAAATCAG
>NW_007224036.1:0-810 GCF_000164805.1 Carlito syrichta | reverse complement strand
ATTCCTAACATCTAAAATTCCCCCAAATCAACACCCCAAAAGATTAAAATCCTGAATGTTGAAATCCTGAAAGTCAAATTCTGGGGAGGTGATAAGTGTGTTTTCAGTTGTATGTGGGATCTTTGCTTCATGTTTAGTGCATCGCATTAGAACCACAACCTTGTTATTGACTTTATTTGGAAATTGAGAATGGTTTAAGGAGATGTGTGTGGGTGCCAAGTTGACAAGGAGTAGACTTGTGAACTTAATTCTGGGCATCAACTTGATTAGATTAAGGAATGCCTAGAAACACAGTCAAGCCTAATTTGGGATGTGTCTATGAGGTGTTCCCAGAGAAGATTAGTATGTGAGTCTGAGCAGATGAGGTGGAAAAATATGTCCTTCATGTTTGTGGGCACAGTCCAGTGAGCTGGGGGCTCAGAGAGAGCAAATCAGTCTCTCTCAGAACTGAGACAGACTTTTCTTCCACTGCCTTGGACATGAGAATTCCAGGCATGCTGACATTTGGATTCCAGGACTTACACCAGTTTACCCCTGGTTTCACTTTCACCCTTGGACTGAGTTACACCCAAGACTTTCACCCTTGGACTGAGTTACACTAATGACTCTCCTGATTCTGAAGCCTCTGGACATGGACTGAACAACCATGAAGCTGCCACCATCCCAGGGTCTCCAACTTGTAGTGAGCCTCTTGTGGGACTTCCCAGTCACCAAATTTGTGGCAGCCAATTCCCTTGATAAATCAATCTCCTCTCTTGCATCTATCTGCATATCCTACTGGTTCTGCCTCTCTGGAGATCCCTGACTAAT
>NW_007224035.1:0-1504 GCF_000164805.1 Carlito syrichta | reverse complement strand
GTCCTGTTATATCAGGGATCTTGGATGGCCAAGTTGGGCATACAGTAGACACAATGTCTTCACCATCAATTTCCACAATCATATTCAAATCAATATAAAACGCATGTTTATGACACAGTAACGACACCAGTCAAACCTGAGCCATTTACTGTAATACATTTTAGCATTTTTTTGATGGACTCTTCTCCTTGTCTATTATCTGTGAAAGAATGAAAATAGGCCTCAATTCAAAAAATTAGAACTCGCTCCAACAGCCAGCCACTGAAGCTCCTTTTCTTAGAATGTTTGCCCTGGGTAGGCTGATAGAGCTCAAAGAAACTGCCAATGATACTGGGCTGGAATTTGAAGTCTTGGGTTCAAGTCCTATTTCGGTTGCTACATTACTTTGTCCATAACATGAGGGGGTTGGCCACAATGAATTTTTAGGCTCCTTGTAGATCTTAAACCTCTAAAAACCTTGCTTCAAGCCTGTACTAATGGACATACCCCAAGCCTGTGTTAATCAGTAACAATCAATAGTATCCATCCTCATCTCTTTCTACCACTTCCCAACGTCATTTGATTACACAGACCCTTGGATGAAATGTCTCTCCTTCTATCTGATTCTAGAAGGTCACTCAGAAAATGACTAGAATACAAAATCCATTCATTGACCACGAGTCTTTGCTTGTCATATAGAGAAACTGTGACTTTGATTCTGCCCAGTGAAAGTAACCCCAACTAAACAAAAAAATCAAACTTCAAACCTTCGGAGTTGACATGGTAAGACAATATATGACTCATGATTTCCCTGATTGGTGGAGCGTGCCCTCTGTTGTCTCAGAGTAGACTATTTCCTGGAGGGCAGGGCACTGCTTCATCAGTCAACCTCTGTCATAGGTGAGTGTGTTCATAACCAATAACTAACGGCGACCACTGTGTTTTGAATGACAAATACTTCCAGCCCAGATAACTCACAACACTGCAACTCACTTTGAGTTGATATCTCAAAGTATGCACAAGTTACAAAAAGGAAACCACACACGAAAAACATGATAGAAAGGCATGTCTGGGCTGGGATAGAGATGATTAGAGAGCACTCTGCATCTCCAGAATCTCCACACTGAGCCTAGGGTCTGTCCCCCATCTAAGGACAAAAGCTGTAGATCAGGTACGTCCAGCCTGCAGCCAGTGGGCCACATATGGACAGCTAGTCATGCGGCCCCACAAAATCCAGGACAGCTAGTCATGCGGCCCCACAAAATCTTTTAACAGCATGTGTTTTTTTTATTGTTTATTTTATTGATGACCCCATGCAACGTTCCATTTTTGAAGCTCACAATTATGCCTCATTCATGACATCACTTTTTGGTAGCACATGCATTTGTGAGCAGCTGTTTTCAATTATGAAGCACACGAAGAGCAGAATTCGAACCAACATTTCTGATGAGCATCTTGAGAACTCACTAAGAATTGCAACCACTTTCATCGAACCAGACATTGATAGATTAGTTTTAAAAAAAAA
>NW_007224034.1:0-1945 GCF_000164805.1 Carlito syrichta | reverse complement strand
AAAAAAAAAGAAGGTAAAATTTCCTACCAGTTTCACATTGTACTCATTTTTCTAAACTTGAAAATAGAAATATAAAAAATAAAATAAGTCTTATTAGGTTTGTACACTAAGTATATTATATAATTTATGTGTGGCCCGAGACAATTCCTCTTTACTCAATGCGGCCTAGTGATGCGAAAAGGTTGAACATACTGCTGTAGATGCTGAAGTGCCAGGTCTGGGCACCCATCCAGAGCCTTGTGTTATTTTTTAAGCTTACCAGAGTGGCACACATATATGTCTTATATTGAAAAAGGCTGAAAGAGGGCTGGAGGGATGATGAAAACAGAAAATAAGCCCGTGAAACCAAGCCTCCCTAGTTAACTAAAAATGGACTGGGTTCAGCCTGACCTTTACACAGCTGGCTGTGATCACCGTGGGTCATTCAAAGATGTCTGAGAGAGCACATGGAAAAGCAGGTTGGGTGTGGTGGCTCACACCTATAATCCCAGAACTTTGGGAGGGTGAGATAGGAGGATTGCTTGAGCCCTGGAGCTCAAGATCAATGTAGGCAACATAGTGAGGCTGTCTCAAAAAATTAAATTATAAGTCAGTGTGCATGCTTGTAGCCCAAGCTACTTGGGAGGCTGAGGTGGAAGGATCACCCGAGCCCAGGAGTTTGAGGCTGTGGTGAGCCGTGATCATGCCACTGCACTCCAGCCTGGATGACAGAGTGAGACCTGACTCAAAAGAAAAGCCAGCACTCACATAGATCTGAGCTACCCAAGGCAGAGATGCACATCCTACTCACTGTTCTAGCAGCACCTGGAGGCTCTAATTTGGACAGGCTGGGGCAGCCAGTGTAAGATCCTGACTGGTATCCAGGGAAAACACTTCTTTACCACCCTCTCCCTTTCTGAGGGCATCCACCTCCTTTTGTTTCCCAGATCCTTCTCTTCCTATGTGTTCAAGCTGCACCCACCCTTCCGTCTTAACCCACCTCTAGTCCCTGCCTTCTGTGAAGCTGACCCTGCACCTCTACACATGTCGCTCAGGACCTGTACAGCACCCATTGTTTGAGTCAGAGACTTTACACTTGAACCTCATCATGAGGTAGCCTTGAGGGCAGAAGTCTTGATCTAAGGATGGCAGAGCAGAGGGGTGGACAGAAGACTCAGTCCCTGGTAATATGGTGCAGCTGCTTCACCAGCCCTGAACATCTTACCCCTGGACTTCCTGAATTAAGAGAAAACTCAGCTTCTGTCTTTTCTGAGACTTGCTGTGTGGGTTTTCAGCTAGAGGAAGCTGAACTTAAGCTGTGTGGATCTGAAGCCCATTCACGTGTTTTTATAGATGAACACTTCCCCGATGACCTGCTGGATTCAGGAAAGGCTTGTTTTGGAGCTGAGTCAAAGTGGGCCTAGGACAGTGGATTTCCCAGATAACATATTATTCCTTTTTGAGAACATGCATCTCCCTAGTTCCAGGTCTTGTGGTTCATCTGGGCTAAAAGCCAGAGCCCAAGGGAGGGAACCTCTTGTTTTGTGGTTGCTGACAGTGAAGTAGAGTGCCAAGGCCAGACCTCAAGAGAACTAGGATGACAGAGGTGCCACCTGTCCCCGCTGCATCTTTGGTTATCCTTGAGATCAAAGGTGAGTGACCATGAGAGGAGGAGGAAGGAAGGGAGAGAGTGGAAAAGAGAGTGACTAATGGAGCCCTTGTGTACGTGGGTTTGCCTAGAGGAGGGGTGAACATCCTCTGAACACATAGAATACTATCAAGAAAAGTTACCTTAAAATATGTATACAGGTGTGCTCAGTGAGCAACAAGAAATGAAGTGGGCTTCCAGAAGAAAGGCAGTTACTCATATCTATTCTACAGCATATATGCTTCTCTATAGACTCAATTTAATTATATTTCATCATTCTTTGGATGGCATTGCTACAAGTTCTAGAAGAAGCAGGTA
>NW_007224033.1:0-574 GCF_000164805.1 Carlito syrichta | reverse complement strand
TTGCTGACAGTGAAGTAGAGTGCCAAGGCCAGACCTCAAGAGAACTAGGATGACAGAGGTGCCACCTGTCCCCGCTGCATCTATGGTTTATCCTTGAGATCAATGGTGAGTGACCATGAGAGGAGGAGGAAGGAAGGGAGAGAGTGGAAAAGAGAGTGACTAATGGAGCCCTTGTGTACGTGGGTTTGCCTAGAGGAGGGGTGAACATACTCTGAACACATAGAATACTATCAAGAAAAGTTACCTTAAAATATGTATACAGGTGTGCTCAGTGAGCAACAAGAAATGAAGTGGGCTTCCAGAAGAAAGGCAGTTACTCATATCTATTCTACAGCATATATGCTTCTCTATAGACTCAATTTAATTATATTTCATCATTCTTTGGATGGCATTGCTACAAGTTCTAGAAGAAGCAGGTAAAACTCAGCACTTGCCCAAACATTCACTGAGCTGTCATGTCATGCCCTGATCATGGTTTCTGTCCTTGAAAAGCTTCAAATTTAGTCAAGACCGACAATTATCAAACAATAAACATGCCATCTGGAACAAAACTCTTATAAGTCAACCTGGCCCT
>NW_007224032.1:0-1631 GCF_000164805.1 Carlito syrichta | reverse complement strand
GCCCTGATCATGGTTTCTGTCCTTGAAAAGCTTCAAATTTAGTCAAGACCGACAATTATCAAACAATAAACATGCCATCTGGAACAAAACTCTTATAAGTCAACCTGGCCCTTACTTAAAAGGGAAGTTCAATGCTCCTTCCTTCAAAATAGCCCCTGGTCTTCTCACCTGCTGTTGGTACTAACCTTTCCTCCTAACACCCTAGCATTTTTGTTACATCTGTCTTATGTTAATTGTCACCTACTGCCTTGAAGTTTGTGCCTATGTTTGTGTGCTTGCATGAGCATGCATATACAAGGGGGGGGTATGATTTTTTTTGGAGGGTGGTCCCTTGTAGTATAGGCTTCCTTCACCAGGAAAGTGTTCTAGGAACCCACTGGTATCCATGTATCAGCTAGTGTGAGAGGCTGCATTCAGTTTCAGTTTTTTTGGTTTGGAGATTCTTTCAATGCATTTGCCCATTTGATGATGGGTGATTTCTGAGCGTACCTGCCCACATGCTGAGTGTTCAATAGTTTTTGACCAAAAATGTAATGACTACGGTGTACCACCCTCCATATTCACCAGATTTGCCCCTCCCAGCTTGTTTTTTGTTTTCCTGGATTAAGAAAAAGTGCTCAAAGGGAAGAGTTTTGCTGATGTGAAAGAGGTGAAACAAAAAAATGGCAGAAGCACTAAAAGGCATCCAAATTGACGAGTTCAAAAATTGTTTTGAGCAGTAGAAAAAGTGTTTTGATAGGTCTATTGCATCAAACGGAGAGCACTTTGATGGCGACTGAAGTTTACACACATCAGAATAACTATACCATTTTTAACAAACATATTTTGTTTTATTTAGGTCCTCCCTCATATTCATTTTCTCTCTTCCACTATTGCCTAAATTCCTTCATGATAAGTGTTGAAGCTTACACACCTGTGCCTCCTGCATCATGTCTGCTCTTGTCCCTGGCAGAGGCAAACACAGGTAAATATTAATTGAGTGTCTATTAGGGAGCTGACATGCTGTATTGAGTTGTGTAGAGCAGACCCTTTTTGATGAAGAATTTCACTGGAGCACTCAGGGAGCTTCATGGGAAAGGTCTGGCAGAGTCAGTAGAATGCAAGCCTCTGAAACAGAGTGGGGAGAACATTGGCACCTAATGGTGGGAGACCAGAAGGTTGCATCATTTATACGCCTTTCAGGAAATGTTCCTCAATTAGAGATGGGGCTGGAAGGCAGAGAAACATGGTATCAGGATTCTGGCTCTCTGGATTCTAACTTGAACACTATGTAGTGACTTGGAAAGCCATTATGTTCTCTTTGTTGGAGAACATTGTTTGTAGGATGAAGGGCCCAGAATAAGGGATTTCTAAGGACTCAGCTATGATTCCTCTGCAGCTACATACTTAATGACTGGTTCCACTCCAGGAGTGAGTGGTGTTTCAGTAATGGAAGCCTCAGTGAGCTAAAGACATACCAGAGGAAATTGGGATGATCATAGGAGACCAAAATGCCTCATGACAGATGGAAAATTTTCAGGTAAGGAGTTCTCCTGTCTCCACCTCAAATTCAGGGCCAGGCCTAGTGACCCTTTATGTTATGGAAACTTGTTCCCACTTTTCCTCTCTTTCCAAAAGAAATTACACCCTTG
>NW_007224031.1:0-1142 GCF_000164805.1 Carlito syrichta | reverse complement strand
AAAAAAAAAAAGGACAGTCTTTGAATGTCCCCATGTAAAAGACAGAATTTGACATTGCATTCCTCTCCCTCCGTGCTTTCAGAGATGGAAAAATGACAATTTGTGGTTAGGTGACTTAGGTGCTCATTGTATCTCAAGACTGAGCTGTAATTGGAAGTGCCTGGCAGCTGACCCCAAGCCCACTCCTGTAAGTCACAGTGCCCGATTCAAGTCGGGAACTCTGGCTTTACGTGGACGATACCTCCCACAAGCGGCTTGCTCATTCATTGTCGCAGAGGTCACCGGCCTGTCCTTTTTCAACCCGTTGGCTGGTTTATATTTTCTCGCCCAAGTCTATCTCCAGCAGAAGCTTCGCCTTTCTCCTGTCGAAAGCATTTCTTCAGCCTTTGCCTTTGCCCTTTCATGGGCTCACCCCAGGTTCTGCTTCTTGCTGGGCAGGCATTCTGTATCACAGGGAACTAGGCACACAGAGATACGGCCTGGGACACTGAGTGTTCAGACCACCACCACTTTGGCACTTTGGGACATACAAATACAAGTAACCTTGGTGGGCAGGACGTGAGAAGGACAGAGGGTTAAGCTGGGATCTTAGGTTAGCCCTGGAAGTCCCGAATCTGTGCCTTCCAAGGAGTAGCTGAACCCAGCGTGGGCACTAAGAGCGCTGACATGTTTGCACCAGAGAGGCCAGAAAGGCTGCCCAGTGTCAGTCCTCTCACAGTGCCCACCTAACCAGCTACCCACATTTTCTGAATAGCCTTTATGCACAAATTAAATTGTGAGGATACTGTGATTACAGAGAGAAGCCTGGCTGAGGGGAGGCCATGGCATGTGACAATTTAACTATTAAAAATGATAGTATGGGAAGAACATGCCACTGGGTTAAAAAAAGGACAGTCTTCGAATGCCCCCATGTAAAAGACAGAATTTGACATTGCATTCCTCTCCCCTCCTGGCTTTTAGAGATGGAAAAATCTCTATGCCCTGTGAATGCTCAGGTCATCAGAGTGATCAGGGTGCAGGAAGAAGAGACGTTTTCATGCTGGCGTTTTTGAGGAAGGGCCACATCAAGGAGGGAACCAGGCCAGGCCTTGAAGGAGATTGGGATTGAGACGAACAGCTCACTGCAGCTAGAAGAACCATGA
>NW_007224030.1:0-557 GCF_000164805.1 Carlito syrichta | reverse complement strand
GCCCACCTAACCAGCTACCCACATTTTCTGAATAGCCTTTATGCACAAATTAAATTGTGAGGATACTGTGATTACAGAGAGAAGCCTGGCTGAGGGGAGGCCATGGCATGTGACAATTTAACTATTAAAAATGATAGTATGGGAAGAACATGCCACTGGGTTAAAAAAAGGACAGTCTTCGAATGCCCCCATGTAAAAGACAGAATTTGACATTGCATTCCTCTCCCCTCCTGGCTTTTAGAGATGGAAAAATCTCTATGCCCTGTGAATGCTCAGGTCATCAGAGTGATCAGGGTGCAGGAAGAAGAGACGTTTTCATGCTGGCGTTTTTGAGGAAGGGCCACATCAAGGAGGGAACCAGGTCAGGCCTTGAAGGAGATTGGGATTGAGACGAACAGCTCACTGCAGCTAGAAGAACCATGAGGGTAAGAGCGCAGGGGGCAGTGGGGACATTTAAACATACCAGAGATAGAAAGGACCTAATTGCAGTGTGAGCTCTTTATTTCTTTTTTTTTTGAGTTGGAGTCTCACTCTGTCGCCCAGACTGGAGTGCAGTG
>NW_007224029.1:0-700 GCF_000164805.1 Carlito syrichta | reverse complement strand
AAGTCCCTAGAGCCATGGAGGATTTCATTTTCTTCTCTCTCTGCCTCTGCCATGGGCAATGTGCTGCCTCCCAGTGGGATGGAACAGAGACAGGGTTCGAGGGGGAAGCAGCAGTGAGGGGTCTGGATCAGTGCTTTTCAAGGCAGTAGCTTTGGGAAGGAGCATGCTTACTCTTCTTGCCTATGCCTCAGTTTCCCCTGAATTTCTGAGCACGTTCATCCCAACTTCAGGGTGGAGATTACCCGCCAGTTATGCCTGGGTATTAGAGCTGGACTGGAAGGATGGGATCTCCAGCATAGGTTTGAGCAGAGGGCGAGGGATTAGTAGACCTGTCCAAGCCTGTTGTTAACTAGCAATGTGATCTTGAAAATGTCACTTATCAGATTTTCTACAAAATAAGGATGGCGTCTAGAGTTTTAAAATCTGTTACAGTGGCAAGACATTTGTTTTTGAATGAAATTACAAGAAATAGGGAAAAACAGAGACACTCTGGTTGACGGAGGGGGGAGCACAGTGGGGACCCTTTGTCTACACTGCATTCCCTCACCCTGGGTCCCCAGCAGAGGTGGCTCCTAAGTCCACTGGGGACATTGAGATTTTCTGATACTGTCCAGGAATCTTAACTACCCCCTCAATCCCTTGCACTGTAAGACTGGGACTCTACTCAGAGTCCAGGTTGAGGAGGTCTGTGATCTTGTCC
>NW_007224028.1:0-714 GCF_000164805.1 Carlito syrichta | reverse complement strand
TCGAGGGGGAAGCAGCAGTGAGGGGTCTGGATCAGTGCTTTTCAAGGCAGTAGCTTTGGGAAGGAGCATGCTTACTCTTCTTGCCTATGCCTCAGTTTCCCCTGAATTTCTGAGCACGTTCATCCCAACTTCAGGGTGGAGATTACCCGCCAGTTATGCCTGGGTATTAGAGCTGGACTGGAAGGATGGGATCTCCAGCATAGGTTTGAGCAGAGGGCGAGGGATTAGTAGACCTGTCCAAGCCTGTTGTTAACTAGCAATGTGATCTTGAAAATGTCACTTATCAGATTTTCTACAAAATAAGGATGGCGTCTAGAGTTTTAAAATCTGTTACAGTGGCAAGACATTTGTTTTTGAATGAAATTACAAGAAATAGGGAAAAACAGAGACACTCTGGTTGACGGAGGGGGGAGCACAGTGGGGACCCTTTGTCTACACTGCATTCCCTCACCCTGGGTCCCCAGCAGAGGTGGCTCCTAAGTCCACTGGGGACATTGAGATTTTCTGATACTGTCCAGGAATCTTAACTACCCCCTCAATCCCTTGCACTGTAAGACTGGGACTCTACTCAGAGTCCAGGTTGAGGAGGTCTGTGATCTTGTCCTAAATTTTAAATCCACACGTGAGCACTGTATTTTACTATATTGCCTGAGGTCAGCTGTTTCTTCTTTCCTGGGTATTGGATGTATAGACTTCTAGGGATGTAATCTGCTT
>NW_007224027.1:0-650 GCF_000164805.1 Carlito syrichta | reverse complement strand
CTTGGTTAGACCAGTAGTGTAGGGTTTATTTTTCCTAACTAATGAGGCAAGTTACTGAATAGTGTCTTGTTAATTATAAAAATTTTTCTATTGGAAATTGGGAGAAGGCACTATTACTGGCCATATGAGTGGTGCAGATACTGTGCAATTCAATCTTTTCTGGTGGGTCTTTCCCCAGCCTTTGGTCTTGTCCTAACATGAACATGCTGCTCTTTATGCTAAAACTAAAGGGGGAACCTCTTGAGATTTCTTTCTTGTCATGTCTCTCATCTACAGTGTTTTTATTTTTTTTCCTATGAATTTTAGCCAAATTTGCATCTTCAGACTTTAAAGTTTGTCTTCTTAATTTAGGGAGACCACTTGGCTCTAACTTTGTCCTCCATCTTAAATCAAGACCTGGATAATCTTCTCTGGCAGAAAACTAGGAAAATTTGTGTTCATCTTATTTTCTTATATCTCATCTTTCAGGGACCACTGCTCCTTGTTGTTCGGTGTCCAATTACTTGGAAAAAAAAAGTGTGTCACATATTTGCCTAGGTTTGCTTTCATTTCAGGTGGGAGGGCAAATACAGTATAGTTCCATCTTTTGCAAAAAGCAGAACGTTCCAGATTATTTTTTTACTTTTGATCAATATTATTTTAATCTCCCA
>NW_007224026.1:0-754 GCF_000164805.1 Carlito syrichta | reverse complement strand
AGTTTCTTGAAAATAATTTCATCCTTTCAAGCATTGCTTGGTTAGACCAGTAGTGTAGGGTTTATTTTTCCTAACTAATGAGGCAAGTTACTGAATAGTGTCTTGTTAATTATAAAGATTTTTCTATTGGAAATTGGGAGAAGGCACTATTACTGGCCATATGAGTGGTGCAGATACTGTGCAATTCAATCTTTTCTGGTGGGTCTTTCCCCAGCCTTTGGTCTTGTCCTAACATGAACATGCTGCTCTTTATGCTAAAACTAAAGGGGGAACCTCTTGAGATTTCTTTCTTGTCATGTCTCTCATCTACAGTGTTTTTATTTTTTTTCCTATGAATTTTAGCCAAATTTGCATCTTCAGACTTTAAAGTTTGTCTTCTTAATTTAGGGAGACCACTTGGCTCTAACTTTGTCCTCCATCTTAAATCAAGACCTGGATAATCTTCTCTGGCAGAAAACTAGGAAAATTTGTGTTCATCTTATTTTCTTATATCTCATCTTTCAGGGACCACTGCTCCTTGTTGTTCGGTGTCCAATTACTTGGAAAAAAAAAGTGTGTCACATATTTGCCTAGGTTTGCTTTCATTTCAAGTGGGAGGGCAAATACAGTATAGTTCCATCTTTGCAAAAGCAGAACGTTCCAGATTATTTTTTACTTTTGATCAATATTATTTTAATCTCCCAATACTAAATAGAAAATTAATCTTTTCAATATTGTCTATAGATACACAATATTGATGTCATCCATCATCGTC
>NW_007224025.1:0-513 GCF_000164805.1 Carlito syrichta | reverse complement strand
ATTATTTTTTACTTTTGATCAATATTATTTTAATCTCCCAATACTAAATAGAAAATTAATCTTTTCAATATTGTCTATAGATACACAATATTGATGTCATCCATCATCGTCACCAAGATAGATTTGTTATCATTATTCTTATTCAGACAATTTGCTTTAAATTTCTGTATATCTTTCAGATTCTAGAAGCACTTTATTAATTAAAAGTTGAGAGCAATCTACCCTATTCAACATGTTTCCAGTTTGTGGATTTGTTGAAAAATCTGACTTAATTCACCTGTTGCATTATTTTTAATAATTGTCTTCAAAAAAAGAAATCACCTTTTTGACACCTTAACCTAGTTGGAATTTTAACTTTCTAATATTATATTTTAGACAGTAATTTTTTTTTTCAGTATAGTACAAATAATAATTTAATTTGAAAATTTTTGTAATATCTATTTGTTTTACATATAAATCATAATAATGCTTCCTCAAATCAGTTTCATAGATAGTATTCTCATTGTCATTTTT
>NW_007224024.1:0-769 GCF_000164805.1 Carlito syrichta | reverse complement strand
ACTGTCTTTCTAAACTATTGATTCTCCACAAACTCTAACCCTTTATTGCTTTTTCTCAATTCCACAAGAGACCCTAAAATTCAATTGTATTAATGATTATCTATAATTGCCAATGTGAATTATTTGTGTTATGACCAAATTGTGTGTAATATCTGTTCACTTTTAAACTGCTGTCACATTTGAAGTAAATCATTCTTTGGAACTCAAGAGTTGTGACTCTTCATAAATAAGGTTTCATAGTCAGAATATGCAAAAGCCTTCAGGAGCTTACAGAGTAGATATGGAGAAGAGAAAATATGTATTTAGTGCTCAAAGTAACTAGGAAAAATAGAGTCCTAGACAACATATGATTGAATTTAAGGAAATTGTGCCATCCAATATCACTGAGTGCTCATTGAATGTCACATACTGTACCAGCCACTGGAAGAATAGTTGTAAATAGAACAGTTTCCTGCCGTCATGGAACTCAGGATCTACTTAGGATTATATTTAGAAGTTAGAGTTTGCTCTGTTGCCCAGTAGATTTCAAACTGTGTTTTTGAGCCTGTCATTTAATAACTTGTCCCACAATAATGCTATATTCTGTGTCCTGGGTTCCTGGCACAAACAGGAGTGTTTGTGTCATTCATAAGACTTTGGGACTCCTGAATTGCGCTAATGAGGTGACTCATGGTGGAACCCGAGACAGCTTTAGGATGGAGGCTGCTAGTTCCAGAAAGATCTACCATGTGATTGAGGGTTGGGGCTTTGATCGCATGATATCAGCCCA
>NW_007224023.1:0-781 GCF_000164805.1 Carlito syrichta | reverse complement strand
CACAAGAGACCCTAAAATTCAATTGTATTAATGATTATCTATAATTGCCAATGTGAATTATTTGTGTTATGACCAAATTGTGTGTAATATCTGTTCACTTTTAAACTGCTGTCACATTTGAAGTAAATCATTCTTTGGAACTCAAGAGTTGTGACTCTTCATAAATAAGGTTTCATAGTCAGAATATGCAAAAGCCTTCAGGAGCTTACAGAGTAGATATGGAGAAGAGAAAATATGTATTTAGTGCTCAAAGTAACTAGGAAAAATAGAGTCCTAGACAACATATGATTGAATTTAAGGAAATTGTGCCATCCAATATCACTGAGTGCTCATTGAATGTCACATACTGTACCAGCCACTGGAAGAATAGTTGTAAATAGAACAGTTTCCTGCCGTCATGGAACTCAGGATCTACTTAGGATTATATTTAGAAGTTAGAGTTTGCTCTGTTGCCCAGTAGATTTCAAACTGTGTTTTTGAGCCTGTCATTTAATAACTTGTCCCACAATAATGCTATATTCTGTGTCCTGGGTTCCTGGCACAAACAGGAGTGTTTGTGTCATTCATAAGACTTTGGGACTCCTGAATTGCGCTAATGAGGTGACTCATGGTGGAACCCGAGACAGCTTTAGGATGGAGGCTGCTAGTTCCAGAAAGATCTACCATGTGATTGAGGGTTGGGGCTTTGAATCGCATGATATCAGCCCAACTTCTTGACTTCTGGGAGAAGAGAGGGATTGGAAATTGAGCTCAATCATGTGGCCAAAGCTCCAATAAAAAC
>NW_007224022.1:0-889 GCF_000164805.1 Carlito syrichta | reverse complement strand
TTTTTTTTTTTTTTTTTTCCTTGAGTCAGGGTCTTACTCTGTCAGCCAGGCTGTAGTTCAGCAGTAAGATTATAGCTCACCATAGCTTCATCTTCCTGGGTTCAAGGCGAACCTTCTGCTCAGCTCAGTAGCTGGGACTACAGGCATGTGCCACCATGCCCAGTTAATTCTTCTTATTTTTATTTTTGCAAAGACGAGTTCTCACTATGGCCTCGAACTCCTAGCCTCAAGCAATCCTCCTGCCTTGGCATCCCAAAGTGCTGGAATTACAGGCATGAGCCACCATGCCTGGTCATCTTTGACATATTTTAAATTCTCCACAATCATTCCTTTTCCTTCTCCTTAGTATGCACTATTAGCGGGAGGAAAATAGATCAGTAACCCAAAACAGAGACTCAACCATGTCTCCCTGTTTGAAATTGACACTAAGACCCTTTCACAAACTCTGTGAAATCCTGAAAATATGACACAGCCAGTGTGTTTCTTACTCCCTAGCTAAAAGCTTAGAATTACTGGAGAAAGGTCTTGTTAGATCACAGTCCGTAATCACTGCATAATAAAATTCAGTGCATAGTAGAGCATTGCCAAAAAATCTTTGTGTTTATATTTAATACTTATATTTATAAATATGAACACATAAAAATATTTCTTTATAAAACCTAGGTCACAGGCTCAGATAATTATGTGCAGGTTTCTCCCTCACATGATGGAGCAGATGAACACTGAGCAATTGTGTGGGACACATTTTGTAGTTAGGGACCACTTGTGTAAAGCATCTCTTGTCCCTGAAATGCTAGTAATAGCCCCCTGTCATTGTGACAACTCTCAGCACCCCCTCCCTACAAATTTCCAAACTGCCCCCTATAAGCTGGTAGTATTCCAGTTGAGA
>NW_007224021.1:0-669 GCF_000164805.1 Carlito syrichta | reverse complement strand
ATCACAGTCCGTAATCACTGCATAATAAAATTCAGTGCATAGTAGAGCATTGCCAAAAAATCTTTGTGTTTATATTTAATACTTATATTTATAAATATGAACACATAAAAATATTTCTTTATAAAACCTAGGTCACAGGCTCAGATAATTATGTGCAGGTTTCTCCCTCACATGATGGAGCAGATGAACACTGAGCAATTGTGTGGGACACATTTTGTAGTTAGGGACCACTTGTGTAAAGCATCTCTTGTCCCTGAAATGCTAGTAATAGCCCCCTGTCATTGTGACAACTCTCAACACCCCCTCCCTACAAATTTCCAAACTGCCCCCTATAAGCTGGTAGTATTCCAGTTGAGAGCTGTTACCCCAGAGTTCCCCTTGCTAGGGACAGGGAATATGTGTGGGTCAAAGAGCAAAGGTCTCTTTATTTACTTATTACAATCCTCTCCTTGTAGCTTGTCACTGTTTGCACCTCAACCGTAGTCACTGATGCTCTCTGTGTGGCCATTGTTCAAATGTAGACCCCACAAGGTTTGCATGCCCTGGCCCTTCAGATGCCTCTCTCTGCCACATGGCTTCCAAAGTGATCATTCAGCTTCTGCCACCTGAGTATATCTCACAGTCCTTGCTGCTGGGACTGCCTTCTGAGGCAGAGCAGCCACAGGGCTT
>NW_007224020.1:0-1689 GCF_000164805.1 Carlito syrichta | reverse complement strand
ACATGATGGAGCAGATGAACACTGAGCAATTGTGTGGGACACATTTTGTAGTTAGGGACCACTTGTGTAAAGCATCTCTTGTCCCTGAAATGCTAGTAATAGCCCCCTGTCATTGTGACAACTCTCAGCACCCCCTCCCTACAAATTTCCAAACTGCCCCCTATAAGCTGGTAGTATTCCAGTTGAGAGCTGTTACCCCAGAGTTCCCCTTGCTAGGGACAGGGAATATGTGTGGGTCAAAGAGCAAAGGTCTCTTTATTTACTTATTACAATCCTCTCCTTGTAGCTTGTCACTGTTTGCACCTCAACCGTAGTCACTGATGCTCTCTGTGTGGCCATTGTTCAAATGTAGACCCCACAAGGTTTGCAGGCCCTGGCCCTTCAGATGCCTCTCTCTGCCACATGGCTTCCAAAGTGATCATTCAGCTTCTGCCACCTGAGTATATCTCACAGTCCTTGCTGCTGGGACTGCCTTCTGAGGCAGAGCAGCCACAGGGCTTTGTTTTGACTGCATGCAATAGAGTGCCCCTGCCAAGTAAGTCATGGGGAACTCTAACCACTGTGCCTCTTTTGGGACCTCTCCCCTTCACTTGTTTTGGGGAGGAGAGGGGCAGTATACATGAGAAAATTGCCTTTTCTTGCCTCCTAAGACCACAATAATGGTGATGTTCTCATTCCCTCTCTTACCTCTTGAATCCTCCTCCTTCTATGCCACAGAGTTAGAGGGGGTACCTACTAGTAATAGGCTGGCAATTCTGCCTATTCTAGTAAACTCTAGGGGAGGTGTCTAGTCCCAAACATTGGCAGGACTCTTTAGAATATGGAGTCACACTGACTCTTTGTCCTTAGCTCTGGGACCTACTTTCAAATTCCAGGCGGGGGGGAAAGTTCTCTAAATTTCCTGTTACTATAGATAATTAGTTGAGAGGGTGCTGAGGACCTGGGGTGGGAGACAGATGAACATTTCACTGTATACTCTTGAACTGTTTAACTTTGTATCACCTGCATTTATGTGCATTGACTCAAAACAACATATATGATATATTAAGTTAGCAAAGCAAGCTGCAGAATAATGGACATTATAGTGATAATATCAATAGGCATAACAATAAGAACAGGCATAATTGTAGAAGAAAGAGAAATGTACACTCCTTGTGATGTGCTTATGCAGGTGTATGCTGCATAAGTATGAGGAAAGGGGTGGAAGGTCACATACCAGTTTATAAACATGGTTGCCTTGGAGGGGTGATGATGGCGTAAGAGAAAAGCTTGTATTTCCTTTAGTATTATTCTAAAGTACAAAAATAACACATGGTTGTTGCAACAAATACAAGTTCAAACAAACATGCATGATTTCTGAAGCTTGAAGAAGGAAAGGAAGGGAGAGAAGGTAGGGGAAAGAATATCTTAATATCTTATCTCACCACGCCGACCATCCCAGCCTCAAAAAACTCATCCACAAAGCAAACATGCAGCTCTCTCTCATATATGAGGTTGCTTGACACTTGGGGTAGACTTATTGACTCCTTCCCTTTGTTCTGAAGTCCAGGTTTCAGAAAATAGCTAATGCACAGGCACTGGTCACAATCTCTCAGGACCAGCTCATGAAGTCCTTCAGGACAGAGGTCTTCTCTTGACCATCAAAGATTTGTAGGACCCTGAATGATAGAAGAACCACATCCTTGTATT
>NW_007224019.1:0-777 GCF_000164805.1 Carlito syrichta | reverse complement strand
AACAATAAGAACAGGCATAATTGTAGAAGAAAGAGAAATGTACACTCCTTGTGATGTGCTTATGCAGGTGTATGCTGCATAAGTATGAGGAAAGGGGTGGAAGGTCACATACCAGTTTATAAACATGGTTGCCTTGGAGGGGTGATGATGGCGTAAGAGAAAAGCTTGTATTTCCTTTAGTATTATTCTAAAGTACAAAAATAACACATGGTTGTTGCAACAAATACAAGTTCAAACAAACATGCATGATTTCTGAAGCTTGAAGAAGGAAAGGAAGGGAGAGAAGGTAGGGGAAAGAATATCTTAATATCTTATCTCACCACGCCGACCATCCCAGCCTCAAAAAACTCATCCACAAAGCAAACATGCAGCTCTCTCTCATATATGAGGTTGCTTGACACTTGGGGTAGACTTATTGACTCCTTCCCTTTGTTCTGAAGTCCAGGTTTCAGAAAATAGCTAATGCACAGGCACTGGTCACAATCTCTCAGGACCAGCTCATGAAGTCCTTCAGGACAGAGGTCTTCTCTTGACCATCAAAGATTTGTAGGACCCTGAATGATAGAAGAACCACATCCTTGTATTTGTGAGTAAAACGAACAACACCAAAATTTAAATGCTTATTAATGGCTAAGAAATGTAGCCCTCTCCTGTGTCTATTAAATCCTTTCATGAGAGTAAAATTTGATGGGAGAAAAAAGCACAAAAAAGCTGAGTACCCCTAAGGCAGGGGAGTTTATAGGAGGCAACTCAGTGTAAGAGGTGAGGGAGTAATTC
>NW_007224018.1:0-1957 GCF_000164805.1 Carlito syrichta | reverse complement strand
CACCCCCTCCCTACAAATTTCCAAACTGCCCCCTATAAGCTGGTAGTATTCCAGTTGAGAGCTGTTACCCCAGAGTTCCCCTTGCTAGGGACAGGGAATATGTGTGGGTCAAAGAGCAAAGGTCTCTTTATTTACTTATTACAATCCTCTCCTTGTAGCTTGTCACTGTTTGCACCTCAACCGTAGTCACTGATGCTCTCTGTGTGGCCATTGTTCAAATGTAGACCCCACAAGGTTTGCAGGCCCTGGCCCTTCAGATGCCTCTCTCTGCCACATGGCTTCCAAAGTGATCATTCAGCTTCTGCCACCTGAGTATATCTCACAGTCCTTGCTGCTGGGACTGCCTTCTGAGGCAGAGCAGCCACAGGGCTTTGTTTTGACTGCATGCAATAGAGTGCCCCTGCCAAGTAAGTCATGGGGAACTCTAACCACTGTGCCTCTTTTGGGACCTCTCCCCTTCACTTGTTTTGGGGAGGAGAGGGGCAGTATACATGAGAAAATTGCCTTTTCTTGCCTCCTAAGACCACAATAATGGTGATGTTCTCATTCCCTCTCTTACCTCTTGAATCCTCCTCCTTCTATGCCACAGAGTTAGAGGGGGTACCTACTAGTAATAGGCTGGCAATTCTGCCTATTCTAGTAAACTCTAGGGGAGGTGTCTAGTCCCAAACATTGGCAGGACTCTTTAGAATATGGAGTCACACTGACTCTTTGTCCTTAGCTCTGGGACCTACTTTCAAATTCCAGGCGGGGGGGAAAGTTCTCTAAATTTCCTGTTACTATAGATAATTAGTTGAGAGGGTGCTGAGGACCTGGGGTGGGAGACAGATGAACATTTCACTGTATACTCTTGAACTGTTTAACTTTGTATCACCTGCATTTATGTGCATTGACTCAAAACAACATATATGATATATTAAGTTAGCAAAGCAAGCTGCAGAATAATGGACATTATAGTGATAATATCAATAGGCATAACAATAAGAACAGGCATAATTGTAGAAGAAAGAGAAATGTACACTCCTTGTGATGTGCTTATGCAGGTGTATGCTGCATAAGTATGAGGAAAGGGGTGGAAGGTCACATACCAGTTTATAAACATGGTTGCCTTGGAGGGGTGATGATGGCGTAAGAGAAAAGCTTGTATTTCCTTTAGTATTATTCTAAAGTACAAAAATAACACATGGTTGTTGCAACAAATACAAGTTCAAACAAACATGCATGATTTCTGAAGCTTGAAGAAGGAAAGGAAGGGAGAGAAGGTAGGGGAAAGAATATCTTAATATCTTATCTCACCACGCCGACCATCCCAGCCTCAAAAAACTCATCCACAAAGCAAACATGCAGCTCTCTCTCATATATGAGGTTGCTTGACACTTGGGGTAGACTTATTGACTCCTTCCCTTTGTTCTGAAGTCCAGGTTTCAGAAAATAGCTAATGCACAGGCACTGGTCACAATCTCTCAGGACCAGCTCATGAAGTCCTTCAGGACAGAGGTCTTCTCTTGACCATCAAAGATTTGTAGGACCCTGAATGATAGAAGAACCACATCCTTGTATTCGTGAGTAAAACGAACAACACCAAAATTTAAATGCTTATTAATGGCTAAGAAATGTAGCCCTCTCCTGTGTCTATTAAATCCTTTCATGAGAGTAAAATTTGATGGGAGAGAAAAGCACAAAAAAGCTGAGTACCCCTAAGGCAGGGGAGTTTATAGGAGGCAACTCAGTGTAAGAGGTGAGGGAGTAATTCACTTCACAGCTTTCCCCATGGGGGAGACCTGGGCCTACCTGAGCAACAACTCAGCCTGAGTGAGCTTCTTTCCCACTATAACAATGAACAATGCACTGCCCCCCCGCCAAAAATGCCCAATAGCACAAATCTTACTGCTCAACTTAAGGTGAAAAAATATTTATGCACATCAGACAGGGAACAATCTTTAAAAAAAAAAAAAAA
>NW_007224017.1:0-772 GCF_000164805.1 Carlito syrichta | reverse complement strand
ATGATAGAAGAACCACATCCTTGTATTTGTGAGTAAAACGAACAACACCAAAATTTAAATGCTTATTAATGGCTAAGAAATGTAGCCCTCTCCTGTGTCTATTAAATCCTTTCATGAGAGTAAAATTTGATGGGAGAGAAAAGCACAAAAAAGCTGAGTACCCCTAAGGCAGGGGAGTTTATAGGAGGCAACTCAGTGTAAGAGGTGAGGGAGTAATTCACTTCACAGCTTTCCCCATGGGGGAGACCTGGGCCTACCTGAGCAACAACTCAGCCTGAGTGAGCTTCTTTCCCACTATAACAATGAACAATGCACTGCCCCCCCGCCAAAAATGCCCAATAGCACAAATCTTACTGCTCAACTTAAGGTGAAAAAATATTTATGCACATCAGACAGGGAACAATCTTTAAAAAAAAAAAAAAAAGCCTTGATAAGAAGAATGGAATAAGAGAATCATCTTATAAATTCCTGGTGGATATGTAATATGGTACAGTTATTCTGGGATATAATATGACAACAGGATCAGGGACCTAGTATCATTTTACAACCCCTGGGACTCTAGCTTGGGGATGTAAATAGAGATGCTATCAAATATTTGGTATGAGAATGTTTTGTACGGCATTATTTACAATATTGCAATAGTAAAAATGAATTGTTCAATAGAATGGCTAACTAATCATAGTCATAATTTATACAGTGGTACAATCTCCATAGTATAATGTTTAAAAGGCTAGGAAACAAAACTATATAGCCAACATGAGTCTAATTTTTT
>NW_007224016.1:0-649 GCF_000164805.1 Carlito syrichta | reverse complement strand
ATTACAGGTTGAGCCACAGAGCCTGGCCCAGAATACACATTTTTTAAAAAAAGTGAAAATGGGATAGTCACAAATAGACAATATCCTGAGCTGCAAATAAATAGTAAATCTAAAAAAAAAAAAGGTGATTCTAAAAAACAGATTATAGGAAATGTTTAATGTAAGTAAACCAAATTTAATTATAAGCCAATAACTAAAATATATCTGAAGCATTTCCAAATATTTGAAAACTAAACAAAATACTTCTAAATAACTAATGGGTCAAAGATGAAATCACACAGGATGTTAGAAAAATATGAAAGGTAGCATAATAAAACTTGTGGAGTACTACTCAAGAAATGTTTAGATGAAAAATTACATTTTAGTGTTTCTATTAAAAATGATAATACTTTAAAATAATTATCTACTTTTTCAAATTAGAAAGTTAGAAGAAAAAATTAAAAGCACAGGTAAGCAGAAGGTAGGAAGTCACAAAGATGATAGTGAACAACAACAAGATTACCTGCCAAATAACAGCTGTTTAGAAACAAATGTGCAATAGAATTTAAACAGATAAGCCTCTAACTAGACTGATAAAGAAAGAGAAAACATCAAACAATAATGTCAGGAATGAGGAAGGTGGCATCTTTCAGATTCTTGAACAATGGGA
>NW_007224015.1:0-878 GCF_000164805.1 Carlito syrichta | reverse complement strand
AAAAAAAAAAAAGGTGATTCTAAAAAACAGATTATAGGAAATGTTTAATGTAAGTAAACCAAATTTAATTATAAGCCAATAACTAAAATATATCTGAAGCATTTCCAAATATTTGAAAACTAAACAAAATACTTCTAAATAACTAATGGGTCAAAGATGAAATCACACAGGATGTTAGAAAAATATGAAAGGTAGCATAATAAAACTTGTGGAGTACTACTCAAGAAATGTTTAGATGAAAAATTACATTTTAGTGTTTCTATTAAAAATGATAATACTTTAAAATAATTATCTACTTTTTCAAATTAGAAAGTTAGAAGAAAAAATTAAAAGCACAGGTAAGCAGAAGGTAGGAAGTCACGAAGATGATAGTGAACAACAACAAGATTACCTGCCAAATAACAGCTGTTAGAAACAAATGTGCAATAGAATTAAACAGATAAGCCTCTAACTAGACTGATAAAGAAAGAGAAAACATCAAACAATAATGTCAGGAATGAGGAAGGTGGCATCATTTCAGATTCTTGAACAATGGGAGGATAATGAGGGACTGTCACACATAATTTAATACATTTGCTAAATTAAAAACAATTTGTCAAAACTGAAGCAATATGCCATAGGAAATCTAAATTATTCTATATCGATTGAAGGAAGTAAATTCAAAATTGGAAACTTCCCCCACAGACTTTAACCTGAAGTCATGAAGTAATTTGTGCTCATCTTGCTCTTCTGTAAAGAACTAAAAAGTTTCTCATATATAAGAAACAACTACTTCTACACATTACAACAGACAATACATGACTGTGATCATGAAAGAAAATAATTAACCAACATAAAAGTGTATTGCCAGCCGGGCTTGGTGGCTCAGCCTGTAATCC
>NW_007224014.1:0-781 GCF_000164805.1 Carlito syrichta | reverse complement strand
TCGGGCTCGGTGGCTCAGCCTGTAATCCCACGCCTTTGGGAGGCTGAGGTGAGTGGATTGCTGAGCCCGTGGGTTCAAGACACACCTGGGCAGCGAGACCTCATCTCTACAATAAATCAAAAAAAAAAATCAACCGGGCATGGTAGCGCATGCATGTAATTCTGGCTACTCGGAAGGCTGAGGCGGAAGGATCGCTGGAGCCCAGCAGGTCGAGGCTGCAGTGGCCGGGAACGGCCACTGCACTCCAGCTGGGCGACAGAGTGAGACTCCAACTCAAAAAAAAAAAAAAAGTGAAAAAGCAATTCAAATAATGACAGTATATTTACATCACCTATTTCTGATGAAGTGCCTGCCAAAATGCATAAACACTTCTTAAGACTTAATGATTAAAAAAACAACAACAAAATGGGCAAAAGATGCTCAATACCTTCAGTTACCAGGGAAATGCAAAATAAGGTACAGTGTTGTATTAACACCCAACCATTTGAAAAATAAAATGGAAATGATTGAAGATACCAAATATTGGTGAGAATGTGGAGCAAATGGAACTCTCATAAATTTCTGAGGGAAATGTGTCATGGTATAGTCCTTTTGGAAACCAGTTTCTCATTGTCTTATAAAATTAAAAATGCACTTATCCTGCAATTCTACTTTTGGGTATTTAGCCAAGAGAAATAAAAATATTTGACCGCACAATAACTTTTATATGATCATGGCAATTTGTTCACAAGAACTGCACACTGAAACAGTACATACATCCTTCCTTCTTTTTTTAAAAAAA
>NW_007224013.1:0-715 GCF_000164805.1 Carlito syrichta | reverse complement strand
AACCAAAGCCAGAGAAAAATACTACAAAAGAATACTGCAGACAAATATTCTTTCCAAATATTGATATAAAAATCCTCAACAAAATACTAGGAAGATAAATTAATCCACATATTGAAAGGATGGTACACCATAACAAAGTGGGATTTATTTCTGGAATGCAAAGAGTTTTTAGCATACAAAAAGAATCAGGGCCAGGCTCCATGGCTTAGTCTGTAATCCCAGCACTTTAGGAGGCTGAAGCAAGTGGACTGCCTGAGTCCGCGGGTTCAAGACCAGTCTAGGCTACTTGGCAAGACTTCACCTCTATATTAAAATTTAAAAATAGCCGGGCAGGGTAGCACATGCCTGTAGTTCCGGCTACATGGAAGGCTGAGGTGGAAGGATCGCTGAAGCTCAGCAGGTCAACATTAGGGTGGCCATGAGCATGTGTGCCATTTCACTCCAGTCTGAGTGAAGAAGTGAGACTCCAACTCAAAAAACAAACAAAAAACCACTCAGTATCATACACCACATTAACAGAATGAAGGGTAAAAAAAATATATTTATATAAACTGATGCAGAAAGTGCATTTGGCAAAATTCAATACTTCTTTGTAATGAAAACATTTAATCAACTAGAAATATAAGAAAACTTACAAAACATGATAAAAGGTATATATTAAAAAACCCACAACTAATATCATGATCATTGGTGAAATACTGAAAGCTTCTGTCTT
>NW_007224012.1:0-702 GCF_000164805.1 Carlito syrichta | reverse complement strand
AAAGCAGATGGATACAGAGAAAAGCATACCTAGAAATATCAGAGTAAAACTACTGAGAAACAGAGAAATGAAAATCTAAAAACAGCCAGAGAGGTAAATAATATACCACTTTCAGTGAAGTAACAAAAACATTTAGTTGATCTTGAAACAGAAACAATATAATCCAGAAGACAATGAAATGACATCTTAAAAGTACTGAAAGAAAACATCAGTAGGTATCTTTTTTATAGAGTGATTTGAGTCTTCAGGGTATATTCCCAGTAGGGGGATTGCAGGGTCATATGGGAGGTTGATATTTAGAGCTTTTAGGAATCGCCACCACTGCTCTCCACAGAGGTTGCACTAGTTTACACTCCCTCCAACAGTGTAGAAGTGTTCCCTTTTCACCACACCCTCTCCAGCAGCTGTTATTTTTTGAGTTGTTGATAACTGCCATTCTGACTGGAGTTAGGTGGTATCTCAGTGTGGTTTTGATTTGCATCTCCCTGATGATTAGTAAGGTTGAACATTTCTTCATGTGTTTGTTGGCTGCTCGGATGTCCTCTTTTGTGAAGTGTCTGTTCATATCTTTTGCCCATTTTATAATGGGGTTGTTTGTTTTTTTCTTTTCAGCACATTTGAGTTCCTTGTAGATCCAGGATGTTAAGCCTTTGTCAGACCTGGTGTTGGCGAATATTTTTTTCCAGTCTGTAGGCTGTCTCG
>NW_007224011.1:0-600 GCF_000164805.1 Carlito syrichta | reverse complement strand
TACACAGTAAAACCATCACAAGAATGAGGAGACAACCCACAGAATGGGAAAAGCTATTTGTTAATTTTGTTTCTGACAAAGGTCTGGCGTCCAGGATCTACAAGGAACTCATATGAGATGAAAGGAAAAAAAACAAATAGCCCTACCAACAAATGGGCAGAGCACATGAATAGACACTTCTCAAAAGAAGAAATATGAACAACTAACAGATACATTTAAAAAAGTTCTAACTCACTAATCATCAGAGAAATGCAAATCAAAACCACATGGAGATACCACCTAACTCCGGTAATGGCCATAATTAATAAATAAAAAAAACAACAAATGCTGGCATAGGTGCAGAGAATACCTAATCTTGACTTGTACCACACATATCTATAATAAAATAAAGTTATAAAACAAATAAAAAATAAAATTGAAAAAAATATAACTCTTCAGAAAGAAGGAAAATGATCCTAAATAGAAACATAAATGCAGGAAGAAATAAGGAGAAATGGAAATCTGAGTAAATATGAGTCAATGACAACTGTACAAAACAAATATTATTATTGTTATTATTACATTGTGATGTCCATGATAAATATGGGCCATAGCTAAGTA
>NW_007224010.1:0-762 GCF_000164805.1 Carlito syrichta | reverse complement strand
ATTTATTAGAAATGGAGAATGAGTGTCTTGACCCAATTTCAACCTGTGTTTGGCAAAAATCTCAGATACTTCCTCACTGCTGAAGGAAGGCAACATTCAAAATGCATTTTCCCTGGCACAATATACTTTTGTGTGTAGGACCCAGAGCACTTTGACAGAAAGTTAATCTACATGTTATAGACTCATTTACATTTTAACCTATCAAAGTCTTGTTGGGTAAAACCTATTCAGTGTCCGGGGGCCTGGGGAGCCCCTTTCACCTCACCTCTGTGCCTTACATTCAGGAAGCAAAGTTTGGCCAAAAGTAAACAGAATTCCAGCCACAAAAGGTTCAAGTTTGGTCTGCCCCTGAAGTTTGAGAGGGTTCTAAACTTGAAATAAATGACATGTAACTTTTATAGGGTGCTAATACACCATAGAAATAAGCCAAACTATCAAATATCCAGGGTTTTCAGCCAGGTCCCAAAAAATTGGACCAGGAATCCCCGAGGCAAGGCCTTACCCTCTCCAAACCACTGGGGACTTTTAAAAGCTAACACACAACAAAGAGGGCTGGTGTTTATGGTTATGTTCCAGAGACTTCCGTGGAGCAAGCCGGTGAAATGCCATCCCTAGCACAGATGCAGGCTGCATCCACCCTGCTGATCCGAACTCATGATTCCAGGAAGTTTCTAGATTCCAGAGCTGATGTTTGGCTTTCTAAACCACTCCTTCCAGCTGAACTTGGCAGAATAGGCTCATCCATCACTAAAGCCAACAGAA
>NW_007224009.1:0-1772 GCF_000164805.1 Carlito syrichta | reverse complement strand
CAAAAAAAAAAAAAAAAAAAAACTAAAAAAACACCCCTACAACTTCACAACTTTATTATCAATGGTCTTGTGTTCTAGTGGTGGGAGACAGTCAATAAAGAAGAAAATAAGTAAAATGTTTAGCAATCTAGAGGGTAAAAAGTACCAAAGAGAATAATAAAGCAGAAAAAGGAGATGAAGGTTGGAAGAACCTGCAAGTTTAGGTGGGGGAACCCAGGAGGGCCCTAAGGCAGAGTAATGTAAATAAATACTTGAGGGGTAGAAAACTAGCTATGTGGATATCCAGGGAAGGGCATCTTAGGCAAAGGGAACTGCAAGTGCAAGGGCATCAGGGTGGAAGGACCTCTGGTATGTTCAAGGAAGAGGGAGGAGGCCAATGCATAATTGACCTACTAAGTAAAAAGAGGAAAGTATGAAGTCATTTATATTGCATTGAAGAATGCACAAAATAATAGTATATATTACCTAAGAATTCATAAGTATCAAGCAAAGTTATAAAAATAGTCTATATTGTTTGGGAATACACACATATGTCAAATAAGTATAAAAATAGGCATAGCAGGATATACACAGACTTCTGGAAACTGACTTCAGGACAGATTCCCTTTGGGAAATGTGGAGGTAAATGGAATCAGGATGGAATGAAATGTTTTATCTCTTTAAAATGTCAAGCAAATATGAAAAAAATTATTTATTCACTTTTACTTGTTAAGTGGAATTTATTTAGTATAACCAGCGAGTAAATGGTTTTTCATTACATTATTTTTGGTATTTTCCAGTATGTTTGAAATATTTCATAACTGGTTTTAAAAGGAAGTGAAGTAACAATTATTTCATCTATAATCAGCCACTGTTGTTTAAATGAGAAAATACAGATGTACACACACTCTAAGTGAGAAGGAAGGGTGTTTGCTGGCCGTTCAAAAACTCAACAAGCAACTGTGAAATGGGCTTCACTAAAAAGAACACCATCTCTCCTGGTAACAGCCACCACTCTACACGTAATATTCTGTAGGATTTAATTTATATCTAGTTCGTTTAATCCTATTTTGATAGTGGCAAACATCAACATGGGTTCTACTTCAACCTCACAGTGACTGTTTATCTGTCTCTCAAAAAATTTCAAAGTAACATCTGAATGTAAAATTACATTCAAAATAAAATAGCACATGTTTCTGCAAAACTGAATAGGAAGAAGGGAGATTAATAATCATTATAACAATGGCAATAATAGCACAGATATTTATTTTGCTTTCAGATTTCATCAGCCCCCTTTCCAAACTTGTATATTTTATTCATTCATTAAATTTTCCCAACAGTTCTAAGAGGTTATCCCCATTAGACCACTGAAGAACAGAGGGGTAGAGAGGGAGTGACATACTCAAGGTCACACAGGCAGGAAGTGATAAAGCTGGGCTTCAGAGTCAGCAGACTATCTCATGGCAGAGGTTAAACTGTAACCACTAGGCTTTGTTGGGAATTCAGAAAACTCCAAGCACATCCTAAAACTGCTTCCACAATTTGCTGCTTGTATACTAAAGTTAAAACCAACTGTGAATGTGTTTGTGCAGCTAGGTAATAAATTATTAACTATATGGTTCATATTTGTTTCAACTGGTGGCTTCAGTGGAACCAGTGCAAAACATAATTACCCACCAACGTGAATTTGAAATACTGCTGACTCTGGCAAATAAAAATATATCAATGAAATCACATCTAAAATAGTTATAGTCCTTTAAACTCTTATAAACAATATCATCCTTATGATGGTG
>NW_007224008.1:0-1628 GCF_000164805.1 Carlito syrichta | reverse complement strand
AGGTGGGTCTCAAACCTGCGGGCTCAGGCAATCCACTCACCTCAGCCTCCCAAGGCCCGGAATTACAGGCTGAGACACTGAGCCTGGCATATAATAAATAAATTTTTAAAAAAATAATCAAACAAAAAACACAACCAAAAAAGAAAGAAAATCAAGCAGCTCTTCTGTCCCATGACTCCTTTTATTCTACAGCTGCTTCAAAACACTCCAAATTTCTTTAAAATTTCTCTCTACTCAGATGTTCCTGGCTTGTAATTACAATTAAAGGGAGCCCCTACATGACTGTCTTCAAGATTTTCAGGCCCCACACAGGGAAATTCCCAGCTGAAATTGTATCTGTCTCTTGCTCTTTAAAGAAATCAGCAGTGTGATCCAACTATAAAAGTTGACTCAACTTGAATAGATATTTCTCCAAAACCAGTATACAATAAGCACATAAAAAGGTATTCAACATCATGAGATATGTTTGAGAAGCAAGTAAAACCACAACGAGATGGCACTTCACACCCACGGGAATGGCTATTATGAAAAGGTATTGGATGTAGAGGAATTGGTGCACTCATGCATTGCTGGTGGCAAAGTAGCATGGCATAGCCACTGTGGAAAATGGTATAACAGTTCCTCAGAAAACTGAGCATAGAATTACCATATGATCTAGCAATCACACTTCTGAGTCTATGCCCAAAAGACTGAAAAGAGCAGAGACTTGAACAGATTTTGTACACCAGTGTTTATGGCAGTATTATTCATAATAGCCAGGAAGTGGAAACAACCCAAGAGTCTATTGATAGTTGAGTGGATAAACAAAATGTCATATATAAGTGCAATGAAATATTATTCATCCTTTAAAAGGAAGAAAATTCTGACACATGCTATACATTGATGAACCCTGAAGATATTGTGGTAAGTGAAATAAGTCAGGCATAAAAAGACAAATACTGTATGATTCCACTCATTTGAGGTACTGTAGAGTGGCCAAATTCACAGAGATAGAGAGCAATAGGATGGAGTTTGTCAGGGGTTAGGGGGCAGTAGAAGAAGTGGTGAGTAATTGTTTGATTGTTTAATGAATATAGAGTTTTAGTCTCAGAAGAAGAAAAAGTTATGGAGATGGATGGTCATAATAATTGCACAACATGAATATACTTAATGCCACTGAACTGTACACTTAAAAATGGCTAAAATGGTAAATTTTATATTATATGTATTCTTACTACAATAAAAAAGTTAACTCAGAGGGCATAATTGCAAACACAGAATTATTCTCTGTCATCTATGGCTTTTATAAATCAATAAGTTGCCTCTTTACTTGCAGCTCCATGACAGGCTGTAAATATGATGATTCTGGGTTATAGAGGCTCTCCTTTTCGTGACATTAGATCAGCAGCTAGGTTGCGGTGGACAGAACAGTCATTCATACCTTTAAACTTTCCACTGCTTTAGGAAGAAGGCTATAGCTTAAGACAAATGGGTCTCATTTCCTCTATGCACAGGTCCTGACAGACATCACTAATCAATTACAGTCCTGCTTTGTGCTGAGTCCCCTGGGACTTCATAATCCTTCCCAACATGGGGTTCAGGCAGCCACCAATTAATCAGACCTGTCTGCCAAAATGAAATCTATTTGC
>NW_007224007.1:0-663 GCF_000164805.1 Carlito syrichta | reverse complement strand
CTGATTTTACAAAACAGCGAATAAGTTAGATATGGTCGCCATTTGGCCTTAGAATGATATTGTGACTAATTTCTCAGTTCCTTTTTACCTTCTCAATTAGGTTTGGTTTATGTTCATTTTAAAAGAGTAGACATGTTTCGCAGGGGAAGTGTATGAATTGGATATAAGATCACAGCTGTAATATTGTAATCTTGCTGTAATATTTAATACTTAAAGATTTGTCAAAGATAACCTGAGTTTACTGAAAAATTCTGTTAATCAAAAGTGTCATGGCTTTTGTGGGTGGCTCTTGATTTTCAACTATTGTCAGCACAGGTCTTTAAGTAGCTGTCTCTTGTACTCCAATAGGTGACCATAATGAGTTTTTGATTCATGAAAGGGCATTTTCACAAAGAAACACTGTTCTTTTACTAGTAGATTCAATGCCAAGATACACTCTAAAATTCTCAAAGTCTTTTCCTCCAGAAAAATATGGAGGATCAACTATTTTGGGATGGGGAAAGCAAGGTGTTAACCAGGCAAAAGTGTTAACCAGCAAAGTGTTAACCAGACAAAAGATACAACAAAGGTGCTGAGATAGGTCAGAACATGGGACATTCCTGGGAATGAAAGGCTAGTACAGTACAGCAGTAAGAAAAAGGAAGAGAAGGAACACTTGTTCTT
>NW_007224006.1:0-743 GCF_000164805.1 Carlito syrichta | reverse complement strand
CCTGGGCGACAAAGTGAGACCTTAATACAAACATAGTAATAATAAAAAAGGTAAAATAGTGAACAAAAATATAACATGTGACAACCAAAGAAATATAGAGAAATTTTACTAATTCCAGACAAAGAAGACATAAAAGACAGTATCTTTATCAGGAATACAGAATGAAATTTGTCAATATAAGAGGATAAAGTCGCCTAATAACATTTGTGCAGGTATCGAACACCTGACCTTCCAAACATATGGCAAAAAAATAAAAATAAAAAATAAAGAATGGATCTAAAAGGAGAAATGAGAAAATTTACAGTTAAAACCAAGGACTTCAACACTCTTATCTCAATAATTGATACAAAAAAAGAGTCAACAAATATTTCTTTTTCCCTAGAGTTAGGGTAACAGTTAAGTAGGATTCTTTATGCAATGCATTTTTAAAAATTATAACTAATGTTTATTAGTAAATATGAACAAAAAAGTAAACTTTACATTAAAACAATTAAATCTGCTCCTGAATTTGATGATACTAAGCATACAATTGAAGATTCTTCACATCAGTAAATGGGAAATATAAAGAAGTGTTTGCAATTTTTCGGTATAAATATCTAGATCCCAAGGCAGGAGATATCGTTTTTGATTCATGCAATATAGTAAAGTTATGATCAATAATTGAAAAATACATTAAATTTATGTGAGAATCAGTGAATAAAGTATAATCCCCAAATATTTTACTTAGTTTTATTTTTCTTAAT
>NW_007224005.1:0-713 GCF_000164805.1 Carlito syrichta | reverse complement strand
CATGCTTAGGTCATGTCGTTATTGTGTGAACATCATGGAGTGTATTTACACAAGCCAAGATGGCACAGTCGACTACACATCTGGGCTATATGGTATAGCTTACTGCTCCTAGCATACACATCTAGACAGCATGTTACTCTACTGAATAGTGTAGGCAATTGGAACACAACGGTAAGTAATAGTGTGTCTAAACATAGGAAAGGTACAGCAAAAATATGGTGTGAGAGACAGAAGACGATACACCTGTCTAGGGCACTGACCATAAATGGAGCTTGAAGGACTAGAAGTTACTCAGGGTGAGTCACTGAGTGAGTAGTGATTGAATGAGAAGGTCTAGGACATTACTGTGTGCCACTATAGACTTTGTATTCATTGAACACCTAGAGTGCACCAAATTTATAAAAATTATTTAGTAATAAAACAATAATTCGCTCACTATAACTTTTTTATTTTATAAACTTGTTAATTTTTAAAGTTTTTGACTCTATTATAGCTTAAAACACACATTGTATAGGTGTACAAAATATTTTGTCTTTATATTCTTTATTTAAAAACATTTTTCTTCTTTTATATCAATTTTTTTAATTATGATGTTGTGGGGTACAGTTAAGGGTTAGGTATACAAATACGTTTCATTCAGGCACCCTGTTGATAAGAGGTGTTTCCCCATCCCCAGACAGATATTTGCTACCGTTAATCCCATCTCCCTCCCC
>NW_007224004.1:0-1289 GCF_000164805.1 Carlito syrichta | reverse complement strand
CTCACTTCTCCTGGTTTAGAATCAGGTGACCCTAGTGATGTTATGGCCCTCCTTTATTTAGTCACTAATCACCAGTTACTTGTCATGAAGGTTTTAAAACTAAATAAATATTTGGGGTTTTTTGGCCAATTTAGTTATTCACATGAAGGAATTTAGCCATTCAAACACCAAAAAATTCCAAAAGGCACTCCTTGGAAAGCCTCTTACCCATCCCTAACCCCTATCTGCCAACTCTCCATCCTTCCCAGCAGGGAATCAGGGTTACTAGATCTGTTTTTCGTTTTTATTTCTTTTTTTTCCTTCCAGATATTTTAAAAGCCCTTACAACCCAATACAAATGAATATTCTTCTCCCCTTTCTTTTACCATGAATGGTAGCATATTATATGTACTGTTCTACCTCTTGTATTTTTCACTTAATAATCAATTTAGAGTGCTTTCATGGTGATCATCACAAATAGTAAGCTATCAAGACACCTGATGGGAATAACTTTCGTGAAATATTTAGTTATTACTTAATAACTAGCATCGGAATCATTTACAATCAGTGCCTATGGAGCGCACCAAAGTAACAGCCTGAATCACCCAGGTCATTTCGGGAGAAACAGACCGTGCTTCTACCTGAATTATCCAGGCAATTGTGGTTGATTCGAGTGAATCTAAAAATACATGACCCTTTTCCACTTCGCATCAGGGACATACTCTGGATCTTGACCCCAACTTATTTTCAAAATTACTGTAGCTGGGTTGTGGCTTGAGTTGATTTGCCGATGTTTCAAATACAAGGCAATGCTCAGAAAGATGAGAAATGCCTCTGTGGGAACCATTTTGTATTCTAGAACACCAGCAAAACACTGGAGAGTAAATAAAGAGCACCTGAAATGTGAAAACCGTTCACTGGAATGCAAGGTTGTGGCAGACCCTGAATTTTGCTCCCCCAAGCAAAACCATGTCATCAATCAAAAGAAATTCCCTTTTCAAGAGTGATATATATTGTGGGAAACTGGACTCAATTCGAAAATTCACCTAGCTACCGCAGCTAGGCTAGTCCTGAGCAAAGCTTTGATGACCAGCCAGAGAGAGCTCAGGACACACCATGAAGGTGAACGGCACTAATTGCCCCAAGGAAACGATAAGGGGCAGAAATAAGCAGTGGAGAACTAAAGGGAGCTAAATTGAAAACATCTCAAAGATGAAGCTTTTCCTCTTAATCTCACGTGAGAAAATAAAACAGTGAGAAAATGGGAAAATTTATTTTGGTGAAAAATCTTTCATGCGTCGGCCTCTGTG
>NW_007224003.1:0-2047 GCF_000164805.1 Carlito syrichta | reverse complement strand
ATATTTTTGTCCTTCTTTATGGCTGCGTAATATTCCATCATGTATATACTCTTTCTCCTCATCACTTTTCTTCCTAGGACACAGCATTACATAGTTATTGTCTCTCCCTCCAGAATGTAAAGGCAGGAACTTTGTCTATTATATCCCTGATGAGTCCCAAAGTCCTGGAACTATTTGTTAAACAAAGAAAGAAATCTCACTTATAAAGTTAAATGTCAGGATGCTGATGAAGATATTAGCAATCTGAATTCAGCAATTATTTAAAATACGAATACGGGCAGCATTATGACTGGGTAGTATTTACCTCAGTAATGCAAGGATGGTTGAATATGAGAAAATGTGCTGATGCAACTGTGGCAGGCTGAACAGTGCACCCCCACCCCCAAACATGCCTGCCCCTGGAACCTGTGAATATGTTACCTTATATGGCAAAAATATGTTACCTTATATGGCAGATGTGATTGTTAAAGATGTTGACGTTGCGATGTTGTCTTGTATTACATATTCAACCATCCTTGCATTACTGAGGTAAATACTACCCAGTAATGTCATCACAGAGATCCTTACAAGAGGAGAGAAGAGGGTCAGAGTCAGAGAAGGAGATTTAAGACCAGAAACGGGGGAGGGGGGGAGGGATAAAGGGAGAGAGGAAGAGGGAGATAGATTTAAAAATATGAAACTGTTGGTTTTAAAGATGGAGTAAGGGCCCATGAGCCAAGGAATACCGGTGGCCTATAGAGACTGGAAAAGACAAGAAAACAATTCTTTCCTACAACCTCCAGAAGGAACACAGACCTGCTAAGGCCTTGGTTTTTGGTCTCCAGAACTAGACGATAATAAATACGGAGACCCCCAAAAAACCAGAATTATCTTTTAAAGGGCAGGTCCCTTGTAGTACAGGCTCTTCCCCCACTAGGTAAGTGTTCTAGGAACCCATTGGCATCAGTGCAGCAGCTAGCGTTGTTGTGATGGGCTGTTTTGGCTTCAGTGAATTTTTTTTTTTTTTGAGATTCGTTCAATGTATTTATCCATTTCATGATGGGTGATTTACCAGCATACCTGCCTATACCATGCTGAGTGAGTGTTCAGTGGTTTTTGACCAAAAAACAGCATAACTTCTGTGCCCCACTTTCCCTACTTACTCAATCTTGCTGCAAGCACCTTTTTTTTGTTTCCCTGGATGAAAGCAGTCCTCGAGGGAAAATGTTTTGCTGGTGTGAAAGTGGGAAGACGAAAAACATCAGAAGCACTAAAAGGGGTCAAAATCGACGAGTTCAAAAACTGTTTTGAGTGGAGGAAAAAGTGTCTTGATAAGTGTATTGCATCCAATGGAGAGTAATTTTGAAGTTGACTAAAGTTTATCTTTTTATTTTTATATATATTTTATTTAAAAGATGTGGGGTACAATTCAAAATTAGGTATACCTCATGGACATTGGACAGGTGAAGTTTGGACTTCCTGTTGGTCCCCACTTTGCCTGGTTTGACATCAGGTACCCTTGTTGATGCTGTAACCCCACCACCACCCCCTGGTAGTAGTCCACTATTGCCAATCCCTTTCTTATGGTCACTAAAGTTTAAACATGTAAGAATAATACACCATTTTTTACAAATAAATTCTGGGTTTGGGGGTCCCCTCTTGCATATGGTATTTTAAGCCTCTAAGTTTTTGGTGGTTAGTCACTGCAGCAATAGAATATAGTAATTTACCATATCAACATATTAAAGAAAACAAAATCATCTCAATAGATGCTGAGAGAGCATTCAGCCACCCTCAGGGGAAATTGGCTTATAGGCCTACAATCCCACCGGCAAGGTTCAGACCAGCTGTTCTCTATGCTTCCAGCCCAGCTCAGTATAACAGCTGACCTGGGACTCTGAATTATTCAGAGATGCTTGGCTGGGAATATGGACCTAGGACGCCACTGTGTCCATTTGCAATTTCTCCTGTTAACATTTCTCATTTGTAAGATGAGTTAAAGAATGGTACCTGTTTCAAAAAGCCATTATGGAATGACACAAGAGGACCTAAGCAATGTTGCTAGAGC
>NW_007224002.1:0-745 GCF_000164805.1 Carlito syrichta | reverse complement strand
GACAGATTATGGCACATGTGAATGGCACACAAGCATTTAAGAAAAATCAAGCTGGGCTCGGTGGCTCAGCCTGTAATCCGCGCCTTTGGGAGGCTGAGGTGAGTGGACTGCCTGAGCTCGGGGTTCGAGACCCGCCTGGGCAGCGAGACCTCATCTCTACAATAAATCAGAAAAAAAAATTAGCCGGGCGTGGTAGCGCATGCCTGTAATTCCGGCTACTTGTAAGGCTGAGGCGGAAGGATCGCCAGAGCCCAGCAGGTCGAGGCTGCGGTGGCTGGGAGCGGCCACTGCACTCCAGTCTGGGCGACAGTGAGACGCCAACTCAAAAAAAAAAAGAAAAGAAAAGAAAAGAAAAAATCAGCTACAAATTGTAATGAACGTATAAAAACCACATGTGGCCTAGGGCAAGAGAGTGGAACTCCTGAGAGCCGCAGACACCAGGGGATTCACACTCGCTAGTAGGAGAAAGACAGAGGCTAGAAGAAGGCTGGTAACACCTTAACTTAATTGATGTTTAGAGAACACTGGCCCCCCAAACTACAGAATATACATTTTTTTCTAAGTGTACATGGAATGTTCACCAAGACAGAACATAGGGTAGACTGTAAAATAAGTTTAAATAGACTTCAGATGAATGAAATCTTGTAGATTATGTTATCTACCCACAATAGAATTAAATCAGAAATCAACAAATGTACAACATCCAGAAGACAGAAATTAAAAACCCACTTCTAAACAAAGTGAG
>NW_007224001.1:0-611 GCF_000164805.1 Carlito syrichta | reverse complement strand
CTACTTGTAAGGCTGAGGCGGAAGGATCGCCAGAGCCCAGCAGGTCGAGGCTGCGGTGGCTGGGAGCGGCCACTGCACTCCAGTCTGGGCGACAGTGAGATGCCAACTCAAAAAAAAAAAGAAAAGAAAAGAAAAGAAAAAATCAGCTACAAATTGTAATGAACGTATAAAAACCACATGTGGCCTAGGGCAAGAGAGTGGAACTCCTGAGAGCCGCAGACACCAGGGGATTCACACTCGCTAGTAGGAGAAAGACAGAGGCTAGAAGAAGGCTGGTAACACCTTAACTTAATTGATGTTTAGAGAACACTGGCCCCCCAAACTACAGAATATACATTTTTTTCTAAGTGTACATGGAATGTTCACCAAGACAGAACATAGGGTAGACTGTAAAATAAGTTTAAATAGACTTCAGATGAATGAAATCTTGTAGATTATGTTATCTACCCACAATAGAATTAAATTAGAAATCAACAAATGTACAACATCCAGAAGACAGAAATTAAAAACCCACTTCTAAACAAAGTGAGTTGTTAAAGGGTCAAAGAAGAAATCATAAAAATATTAAAATTATTTTAATTGAATGACAATAAAAACAATATATCACAATA
>NW_007224000.1:0-792 GCF_000164805.1 Carlito syrichta | reverse complement strand
CATGTGGCCTAGGGCAAGAGAGTGGAACTCCTGAGAGCCGCAGACACCAGGGGATTCACACTCGCTAGTAGGAGAAAGACAGAGGCTAGAAGAAGGCTGGTAACACCTTAACTTAATTGATGTTTAGAGAACACTGGCCCCCCAAACTACAGAATATACATTTTTTTCTAAGTGTACATGGAATGTTCACCAAGACAGAACATAGGGTAGACTGTAAAATAAGTTTAAATAGACTTCAGATGAATGAAATCTTGTAGATTATGTTATCTACCCACAATAGAATTAAATTAGAAATCAACAAATGTACAACATCCAGAAGACAGAAATTAAAAACCCACTTCTAAACAAAGTGAGTTGTTAAAGGGTCAAAGAAGAAATCATAAAAATATTAAAATTATTTTAATTGAATGACAATAAAAACAATATATCACAATATGTAGGATGCAGTTAAAGCAGTGTTTAGAGAAGAAATTAAAGCTTTATATGCTTATATTAGAAAGAAGGAGGATCTAAATCTATGATCTTAAATGATACTACTTAGGATAAGTAGTAGGAAGTTAAAAAAAGAGGAGCAAAGTAAACAAAGTAGAAGGACAGAAATAAAGTTACGAGCAGGAATCAATTAAATGGAAAACAGACAAATAAGAGAGAAATCCAGTGAAACCAGCAGCCACTTTAATTTTTAAGTCAATAAAAGAGATTACACCCAATTATTTTGGTTCATAAAATAAGAGACACAAATTACCAATTTCAAGAAGAGGGGCCCATATATATTTCTGGTCCACTGATTTT
>NW_007223999.1:0-779 GCF_000164805.1 Carlito syrichta | reverse complement strand
CTGCAGGTACCCTTGTTGATGAAGTGTGCCCCCTCTTCCCCAGGCATATTTCCACTACTGTCAATCCCACCTCCCTGCCCCCGTGCAGTTTCCTGCTACAGTCAATCCTTTTCTTACAATATTGCGGTAGTTGTTCCAGGTCCACTTATGAGTGAGAACATATGATACTCAGTTCTTTGTTTCTGTGAAAGATCACTCCGTATTATAGACTCTAATTCCATCCAGGTTGCTGCAAAGTTCATGATTTTGTTCTTCTTTATGATACCTACACACGCATGTTTATCGCAACATTGTTCACAACAGCAAGAACAAGGAAACTACCGTGCTGCCCATCAAAAGAGGACTGGATAAAAAAATGTGGTACATACACACTTTACATTTTTCTAACTCCAATGTTGATGTTCTTCCTGCATGCATTAATGTGTTTTAATCACATTTTATTAACAGCTACCCAATTTTTATGTATTTTTTTGAAGAAAGGATATCTTATTCTCCGGTGACATTTTCTCTTTCTGTTTTTCCCGTCATGTCTTCAGTGTTACCATTCATTTCTTCTGAGAGTCATATTTTCTTCTTTCTAGCTCTCACAAGGATTTATGTTTACCTCTTAGCATCCTGTATATTGTAGAGTAGAAGTTAAAGTGTATGAACTCCAAAACTAGGTGGCCAGCGTTTGAAACCTAGTTCTCTCAGTCATTACGTGACCTTTGGAAAATTACTTTATCTTTCCTTGCCTCTGTTTCCTCATCTAGAAAGTGGGGCTAAAAAGACCATCTACT
>NW_007223998.1:0-744 GCF_000164805.1 Carlito syrichta | reverse complement strand
AAACAAAGTACTGAGTATCACATGTTCTCACTCATAAGCGGACCTTGAACAATTATCGTAATACTGGAAGAAAAGGATTGGTAACCTGCATAATGAACATCTATATACCTAACCCTGAATTGTACCCCACATCTTTAAAATAATAATTTTTTTAAAAAAGAAAAGAAAAGTATTGACAGTAGTGGGAAACTGCTGGGAGAGGAGTGGATTGGCAGTAGTGGGAATCTGCTGGGGGCGGGGGGCACACTTCATCAACCAGGGTACCTGCATAATGAACATTTGTATACCTAACCCTGAATTGTGCCCCATATCTTTAAAATAAAAAATTTTTTAAAATTTTTTAAAATTTATTTGCAAATGAAACATCCATAATACATTGCCAAGAAAGTACAGCTGTTATCTATGTAAATGTTTTTGTTAACATACTAAAATAGCAATTTACTACTTTAGTTTTGCTTCTGATAACATCATTTCATTTTGGATCATTCAATTAGTAAAGACAGTGGGGTCCTTGATTATAATACTGTACTATTTCTGGAAGAAAAATAAAATTAAAAAAGTAATGTGCTTCTCAAGAATTGTTTATTGCTTGATAATTACAGAGCCCTTGAATCTATTCTTTATATTTCAAGAACTGTTATTTTTTTCTCAGATCCAGCAGTTCTTAGTTTTAATTTATTTTCCTCTTAATACCTCCTGCTATTTTAACAATTATTCCTTCTAAATCAACTGTTAGCAGCAGTT
>NW_007223997.1:0-684 GCF_000164805.1 Carlito syrichta | reverse complement strand
CAGACTCTAACCGGGGTATTATTGTTACTACACCCTGTAATCAGCGGCTTCTCACAGCCTCACTGCCACATATTATTTTATTTTAACTGAAAGGGATGAGTTGAATGAGAAATAGGTTACAGCATTGTAAAATCAATCCTAATCATATACATCTTTTAAAATTATTAGCCTGTTCAGATTGATCCTTATTTCCATAGGATGTGCCAGAAGGCTGGGATGAAATATCAGCTTTTGTTGGTTAGTAAGCTCATTTAACCATAGCGATTTCCTCTCTACAACCCTCCAGGGCTCCAAGCCTGGAGTATCTGCAAAAGCCTCACGGCATTTCAAATGTTTTCTGTTTCATAATTGTAGCACTGCACTCACTGACAGCAAATTGAGAAAAACTGTGCTGCACATTTTCTGCCTGATAAACATATGGTTTACTTAGTGATACCAGATATGCCTTTTGTATAGTTAATAGAGAGGATATGTGTTTAATAATTAGCATAAGAAACTAATCATCGAGTCTTCAGTTCTATTTCTCACACCTTCTGCCTTGTTCTATGTGATCACAAGGAAGAATCTAGCAACTTTGTTCCTCATGTAGTAATAAATCTAACAATCAACCAAAAATAAAGAGGGGAGATATTCACCAAGTCCAAAAAAGAGCCTAGAGATGCTATAATGCCTTAGAGTTTCGCC
>NW_007223996.1:0-1029 GCF_000164805.1 Carlito syrichta | reverse complement strand
AATGGTACAGATATTTGTGGGAGAGAACATCATTTTTTCAGTCCAATGACAATGCTGGGTGTCTCAGTGATTTTCCCCTTACAATGACTCCAACAGTTACTAAAATTGATCAATTCTGAATGGCATATGGACTGGAGTCACTCTTATTGGAAACAAACAGTCCTAGTTCCACTAAGAGACCTTGTTAATCCCTGGTGCCAAGCTATCCTTTGGGGCTTGACTTTTCCCATCTCTTAGTGCATTTGTTTATCTAGTATATCTTCCCAAGCAGTATGTGTTACAGATGTTCTAAGATGTTTTGATCTGTTTGACCTCCAAGTGTTGCCTGGGCAACCTGAGCCCCTGCCGGGCACTTTGAGTCTCTAGCAGTTTCTTGTCTTTACTCCAATGTGCTGTACAAATATCATTTTCCATGTGTACTGCAGTTGTAAAAATGGTTAAGAAGAATGATCTAGAAAATCTTTTAACTGTCCTTCTGTCTCTGAAGCTCTTGATTCTTCTACTAATGTACTTTTGTTCTCCCGGCATTTATTCACTGAATGAACATATTGTATCCAAGAGAGAAAAAGGGGATGGTTCTGACATAGTGTTACTTTGAAGTGAGGTCTTCAAAAGGAGTTGCATATTTTTTGTGAATGAAGAAAATCTCAAGAATTTATTAATACCCATCTAGGAAAATTGTTCTGGTCATTTGAACCAACTGAAGCCCTTTATGGCTTGTTGGATACAAACTGTATTTGCTCATAACTAGTTTCATTGTGTTTGTTCACTGCCTCACTTCTTTTCCAGGAGTACAATATTATAGAGGCAATTTAGAGGTCAGTTTAAGTGACCTCATGTCCTTTCCTTTATTTTTGTTTATATTTAATAATGTGTGCCTTTGTCTTGCTTTATATTTTCAACTCCTCTGTTTCCCTGCTATTTTGAACAGCTTGAAGAAACAGAGCCTGATTCACTTCCCATAGAACCTATCAAAAACAATGTTAGGTTTTGCTATTACCTGAAAGTACATGTCCCAATGTGCTCTAC
>NW_007223995.1:0-695 GCF_000164805.1 Carlito syrichta | reverse complement strand
GTTAAAACTTTGACAATAATAATTATGGAGTAATGGGGACCCTCATAAACTGCTGCTGGGAGTGGAAAACTATTTTCTATGACCTGGTGAAGCTGAAACTATGCCAGTTATAGTCATTCCATGGCTAGGGATGATAGGAGTCAATGGTGGAGTAAATAGAGGAGCTACTTATGGCCAACAGCGATCAATTATTCAGGCAATCAGTAATCAATTATTGAGCTCCCATTACCCAGGTCTTACCTACCTGCCCCTAGGACTGGAGAGGTTAATATTCTGGCACATACAGAACTCATTCTTGATGCAATACAATGCAGGTTCGTATTGATGCTGGGAATGCTCGCTCTAGAGAAACTCTATCACCTATGCTTCTGTAGACTCATAAAAGAATGCTGGTAGCAGAAATTTTCATAATAGAAAATAATGTTTTTTAAAAGTCAAATATCTCTCAGCAGTAGAAAGCACAGTTAAATTATAGCCTATTTATTCAATAGGATGTTGTGTATTGATGTAAATGAATGAACCATGGGGTCTCACACCCACACTGTGAATATGGATGAATCTCGAAAATACATTGCTGAGCAAAAAGGAGAGTGAAGAAATTATGATTCCTTTACATAAAGCTAAAACTATATAAAACTAAACAAAGTACTTAGGGATATGTGCCAAAATTTTAAAGGAAAAGTAAGAAACCATTA
>NW_007223994.1:0-762 GCF_000164805.1 Carlito syrichta | reverse complement strand
AAACCCCTACTGTAGGGAAAGGGCTGGGTTTTTGTTTTTCTTAGTGTATCTATGTGATGGGGATTTATATTTGCCACCCAGACAGTATGCTTCTGGGGCATTTACTATTAGAGAGTTATGGCAAATCAGAAATGATTTGCTTGAGTTCAGTGAAATCTTTCACATCAGCACATTCTCACTGTTCTTCATTCCTGGTGCCTACAGCAAAGATTTAATAAGCCCTGTTTGCAAAACAAAAAGAGAAAAAGGGTAATGGCTCAATGGAAAGCCCCATTAATGTTTCAGACCACTGACTGTTGGTTCCAAATATAGATTTTAGGAAGAAGGGCTGAGGAGAGTAAATTTCCTCTAAAACATAAATCTTTTCATTTTTGCTACGAAGAGATTAAAATTGAATCAAGAAAGTGGAAAAAATTAATAGTGGCAATGTGTTCTAAGTATAGTGTTTCATTTTTATTTGGAATTCCTTAGTTTTTAGTGATGATAAATTAACAGGTACAGGATTTTGCTGATTTTCAGAAAAAAATAAGGATAGTATATGACTTAGCTTTTACCACTTGAAGAAAGAAAAAAGAAAACGATGATGAAATAAAGCATCAAAGGATAGAGAAAGAGTATATCTAATATAATAGTTTGGAAGGTTTTTTATTAAAGCCTTAACTATCAAGATCTCATAAATATGTGAAAGCCAAATACCTTTCCTGCCAAAATATGTTCTCATTCATGCTTTGAGCCCTGATTATCACTTAGGGTGGGGCAGAA
>NW_007223993.1:0-1296 GCF_000164805.1 Carlito syrichta | reverse complement strand
ACTCCAGTTTGGGCAACAGAGTGAGACTCCAACTCAAAAAAAAAAAAAAAATTAACACAGAATGATAGTGTTACTGTGAACATCAGGTGAATGTTCAGGCTGCATGAAGTACTAGAGAATATGTATATAGCTAAAGTGAATATGAAATGACAGAACAAAAAGTGAAAGGAATTATTGGCAAACCACAGGGCAATTAATATCACCCAATTCGAGGATAAAATAAATGTAATCTGATTTGCTGATGAGTTCTAGGTATCAAAGGTTTTCCAGAGATTACTATTATGATAACTAGCATTTATTGAGTACTTAATATGTCAAGCCCTATACTAAGGTCATTAAATGCATTATCTTATTTATGATTCCTATAGCTTAGATTTACAGTTATTATTGTCATTTCTGTTTTACAGATAAGAACATTGAGGGATAAAGTATTTCAACCAAGGTCATCGACAATAAGTGGCAGATTAGGCATTTGTAGATGTATCTGTTTGACTACAAAGCAAGGTGTTTTTAACCACTGTGCTATCTTTCAAAAACTGATACCAGTTGACAATCGTATCAAAGAGTAAAATATCAAAAATAGCTAATGTTTTCCCTCTCTCTTTTATGAACACTAAGCTATTGGGGCAAGTAGAAGATTCAGCAAGTTATGTAAAAACAAGAAGTATTTGTCAGACGGTCCTACCCTGAAGGAGATAGCTAAGGAAGGTTGGGGATTAAGCAATTGACTAAGACAAGGCACACCAGATTTATTTTCTGGAACTCAAGGGTCTTCTTCATAAGGCATTCATCCATAAGAGGTAGTAAATTTTCTATCACTAGGTAAGAGCAAGTAATATGGATATCATAGAGGAGATCCACATGGCCAGTGTTCTCTAGTGTCCTTTTGACCGGCCTGTCCATTCCAGACACTCTCAGGGGCCTGAGGTAGCTCTACTGTAGCAAGCCTCCCCAGCCTTAGCAGTTTGTCCTGTGGCCTTTGGATATGCCAAATCTTGAGTATAAGATAACAAACTCTTTGCCTAGAATGTTTATTCTAGAGATGGGGAGGCTCATCAGAGCATGAAGCCTGGTTTGTTTTGTTTTGTTTTTTTTTGGTAGCATCTGAGAGAAGTGGCAAACACCTGAGAAAACTTCTTAATTCCAAGCTATTAGATATATATATATTTTTAAAAGCAATGCTCTTGAATCAAAGTAAACTATAGAAATATTGCAGAAATGTCATGGCCCTCTCAGATTTTCAGAGATGACACATACGTTTTATTTTACCCTGAGACTTTTTCCTTTTGAATGAGT
>NW_007223992.1:0-672 GCF_000164805.1 Carlito syrichta | reverse complement strand
TTATTCTAGAGATGGGGAGGCTCATCAGAGCATGAAGCCTGGTTTGTTTTGTTTTGTTTTTTTTTGGTAGCATCTGAGAGAAGTGGCAAACACCTGAGAAAACTTTCTTAATCCAAGCTATTAGATATATATATATTTTTAAAAGCAATGCTCTTGAATCAAAGTAAACTATAGAAATATTGCAGAAATGTCATGGCCCTCTCAGATTTTCAGAGATGACACATACGTTTTATTTTACCCTGAGACTTTTTCCTTTTGAATGAGTATATCATCCTTGCTTCTTGATCTTTCATGGCTAGGCCAAAGCAGAGCACTCACAGGGGAAGCAGTTGAGTCAGTCTTGGAAAATCTAGGAAAGTTTCCTGGAAAAACTGTGGAAGACATGCTTCCTTATGTTTTTTTCTCTACAGAGCTTTAATAATATTTGTTTCTTGTGTAACTTTGGCCATAAAGGCAAAAACCATGTCAAGGTATAGTGAGGAGCTTTAGTGTTCAGTATTTCATTTTGAGTGTACCTCTCACTGGGGGAAAAATTTGAAAACAGAGGGTTCATAAATAGTATCTATAATAAGCATTATAGATCCAGGTGCTTTACTGAATACATGCATATTTTTGGAAAGTTGGCATTAAAGATTGATTTACCAGGATAGCTACTTTAATGCCAAGGCATTC
>NW_007223991.1:0-2224 GCF_000164805.1 Carlito syrichta | reverse complement strand
TTCTTAAAAGATAAAGGCTGTGTGAAATAATTATAACATGCCTCACTCTGTTTATAACATACCTAAATGTAATATATGTGACTGGGGGGGATTAGAGCAAAGCATTCTTTGGAAATAGACAGCGTTATAAATTAAACTACTGAAAATATAACTCATATATGGTTCCTAAGGAGTAGCTCAAGGAAGACCTAAAGGGACAGAGGGAACAAGGGGTTCTACAGCCTTTGAAAAAGTCACAAACACATGGCTGCAGCTGGCAGCTCACAAAAATCTCCAGATTTCTAGAGGTACCACATTACAAAGCTCAGAATGTCTCGATCACAACAAAAAATTACAAACCACTCAAGGAAGCAGGAAACCATTCCTAAGAAAGCCCAGACAATGGAATTTCTAGCCAAAGATGTTAAATCAACTGTCTTTACGATCAATTAGCTAAAAGAACAATGGACAAAAACTAAAGGAAAATAGGACAGTGATGTATACACATACGAAATTATGAATAAAAAGAAATCGGACTTTTTCAAAATTAATATGTTTTGTACATCAAAGCAACAATAGCAAGAAAGCGAAAAGACAACTTATAGAACAGAAAAAAATATTTGCAGATCATGTCTAGTATGAGTTTACTATCCTAAATTTATCAAAAATAATTCCTTACAACACAACAACAAAAATAAACAACCCAATTCAAAAGTGGACAAAGTACACAAATAGACATTTCCCCAAAGAGAGATTACAAATGGCCAATAAATACATGAAAAAATAATTCAGTCAACTAATCACTAGCAAAATGCAAATCAAACCCACAATAGATATTACTTCACAACCAGCAGGTTGCTAGGCTATTGTCAAAAACACAAAAAATAACAAATGTTGGCCAGGATATAGAAAAATTGAGACCCTTCCAAATTGCTCGTGGAGCTGTAAATGGTGCAGCCTCTATGAAAAACCATTTGGTGATTCCTCAAAAAGCTGAACACAAAATTGCCATATGACCCAGAAATGCCATGCCTAGGTTTCCCAAAGGAACTGAAACAGGGACTCAAATATGTGTACACCAATATTTACAATTATTCCCAATAGCCAAAAAGCAGAAACAACTCACGTATCTATGTACAGATGAATGGGTAAGCAAAATGTGTTACAAGAGTCACCCCTTATCCATTAGGATAAGGGTCAAGATTCTCAGTGGATGCCTGAGACCGTAGATCATACTGAACCCTATAAAGTCTGTGTTTTCTCCTATACACACATATATACATGATAAACTTTATAAATTAAGCAAGACACTAACAGTAAACTTCATAAATTAAGCAAGACACTAACAATACTAATTGAATAAACAATTTTAACAATATACTGCTCACAATTTCAAGAACAGAAGATTCATCCTTAATATAGACCTTAGAAACCTGTGCATACAATTCATTTTCTTTCCTAAAAACTTTAACCTTTTTAAAGAAAAACTTCAAAACGACTTCACTTTGGCAAATTCAAATTGCCAGCATCACCACTCTTGCACTTGGGAGCCATTATTAAGTAAAATAACCATGATTTGAATGCAATCACTGTGGTACCAGTGACAGTTAATCTGATAACCAGGACAGCTACTCTAAGTGACTATGTATGTATACCGTGTGGGGACGCTGGACAAAAAGGATGATTCATGTCCTGGGTGGGACAGTGAGAGATTTCACCACACTACTCGGGACAACACACAATTTAAAATGTATAAATTGCTGACTTACGAAATTTTCTACTTAATATTTTCAGACCATAGCAGACCATAGGTAACTAAAACCATATATAAGAGGGGCCTACTATATACACATACAATGGAACATTTGGTCATAAAAAGAAACGAAGATGTAATCTATAATGCATGGGTGAACATGAAAAACATGCTCAGTGAAAAAAGCCAGACACAAAAGGACAAATATCGCATGATTCCACTTACATGAGGTAACAACAGGCAAATTCACAGAGGATTGGAATACAAGCTACCAGGGGCAGACAGCAGAGTTAGATGAGGGTAATGGGTAGAGATTTTTTGCTCAGGGTGACAGAAAAGTTCTGGAAATAGGTAGCAGTGATTATACAACATTGTGAATGTATGTGATGTCACTATATTGTACATTGTAAAATAGTTAAAATTGTAAGGGTACAGTTGCTCATGCCTGTAACCCCAGCACTTTGGGAGGCCAAGGTGGGAGGATTTCTTGAG
>NW_007223990.1:0-954 GCF_000164805.1 Carlito syrichta | reverse complement strand
GTGACAGAATGAAACCCCAACTCAAAAAAAAAAAAAAAAAAAGACAAATAATGATATTACATGACCCAGCAATTCTGCTCTTAATAATATACTTCACTGGGCATGGTAGCTCAAGCCTGTCATCCCAGCACTTTGGGAGACCAAGAAGAGAGGATTGCCTGAGCCCAGGGATTCAAGACCAGTCTGGGCAACTTGGTGAGACCTCGTCTCTACAATATACCAAAAAATTAGCCAGGTGTGGTAGTGCACGCCCATAGTTCCAACTACTTGGAAGGCTGAGGAGGAAGGACTGCATGAGCCCAGCAGTAGCTGGGACTACAGGCATGAGTCACCACACCCAGCTGATTGTAGAGATGAAGTCTCACTATGTTATATAGGCTGGTCTTGAACTCCTGGACTTAAGAAATCCACCCACATCAGCCTCCCAAAGTGCTGAGATGACAGGTGTGACCCACCTGCTTATAATGGCGTGCTTATAATGGCAGAGTTCTTAACAGCAAAAAACTGGATGTCCACCCAGAAAAGTGGGTAAATTATTTGTGGAATTTTTGCACAATGGAGTACTACACAGAAGTGAAAACTAAATGATCTACAAGACATGCAACAAAATAGGTCATCTTAAAACATAACATGAGGAGAAAAACAAGTTCCCCAAAATGACTCAAGTTTGGTATTATTTTCATGAAGTGCAAAAACAAGCAAAATTTATGTTATTGAAACGTTCACACATGAAGCATAAACCCAGTTTTCTTTTTAAAAGAAAAGATATGGCTGAGCACAGTGGCTCACATCTGTAACCCCAGCCAAGGAAGGAGGACTGCTTGAGTCCCGGAGTTTGAGACCAGCCTTGGTGACTTAAGACCTTGTGCTCAATCACTCAATCAATAAAATTTTAAAAAATAAAAGGAAAGATATAAAAATTCTGAATAACAGTTAGCTCTAGAAGAAAGGAGA
>NW_007223989.1:0-796 GCF_000164805.1 Carlito syrichta | reverse complement strand
AATGTGTCTATATGAGATTATATACATTAAAAGGATGAATTTCTTTAATTATTTTATTTCCTGTGTGGGAAAGCTCTTCATCTAAAGACAGTAGCCTTTTCTGCTGCAAATGTATTTTCTTGTATCATCACAATTGGCACTACTTATGCCTGTCTTATATATGAAGGCACACTCTCCACCTTCTTCAGTAATGAACCTGGAACAAAACAAACAGATGAATTCTTTATTTACTGGAGCACATGAAAAATAACAACATAGCCTCAAAGACAGAATGTAAACTTTGGTAATCATGTTTCTAAATATGCAATGTGGAAAGAGTACAGGAAGTAAAGTAAGCTGCTTTTCTCCTCTCATCTGTCTCCAAAAGTTACCTCAGGACTCTGATGGTGGGAAGAAAAGTCCACTATGGAACATCACTGGCTAACACCAAGAGTCCTAAAACTCTTGCTGCTGATGATGTAGCAAACATTGTAAATCATTCTGTGAGAGACTAGATTATTCCCTCTACATTCTAGGATTAAAACTGATAAATCAATTAATTTAGTCATTTAGACATTATACAGAGGGGAAGTGTAACTGACATTTTATTGAACACCTTTCACAAATTATAAAGTGCGTCTATCTTAATGTTGAAATAGATGCTCACTTGGTTACTTTTTACAGCTATCACCATAGTGAAACCGGTATTCTTTACTTGATAGATTTCAATACACATAAGTAGTCATAAATAAAAAAATAGAGACAGCATTTCCTAAATTCCTATATTAGGTCGTATTAAGCATAAGAAAATTAAAAA
>NW_007223988.1:0-827 GCF_000164805.1 Carlito syrichta | reverse complement strand
AAACAAACAGATGAATTCTTTATTTACTGGAGCACATGAAAAATCACAACATAGCCTCAAAGACAGAATGTAAACTTTGGTAATCATGTTTCTAAATATGCAATGTGGAAAGAGTACAGGAAGTAAAGTAAGCTGCTTTTCTCCTCTCATCTGTCTCCAAAAGTTACCTCAGGACTCTGATGGTGGGAAGAAAAGTCCACTATGGAACATCACTGGCTAACACCAAGAGTCCTAAAACTCTTGCTGCTGATGATGTAGCAAACATTGTAAATCATTCTGTGAGAGACTAGATTATTCCCTCTACATTCTAGGATTAAAACTGATAAATCAATTAATTTAGTCATTTAGACATTATACAGAGGGGAAGTGTAACTGACATTTTATTGAACACCTTTCACAAATTATAAAGTGCGTCTATCTTAATGTTGAAATAGATGCTCACTTGGTTACTTTTTACAGCTATCACCATAGTGAAACCGGTATTCTTTACTTGATAGATTTCAATACACATAAGTAGTCATAAATAAAAAAATAGAGACAGCATTTCCTAAATTCCTATATTAGGTCGTATTAAGCATAAGAAAATTAAAAATAAGAGAAAAATAGCATGGTGAGTCATGATGAATTTTGGTTATGTTGCAATTAAAGTGATTTCAGCATTTCATTTTTGGGGAACTTTGTAGTACTGGTGTGCACTTCCCTAACTTCTAGTGTACCTTTAAGTTTTTATCTTCCCCATTCCCAAGCTATGTTTATTTCCATGCCTATTCATTTCTTAGTGCCAACTGAGAACACACCAACTGTTAGGGGATGACTTATGTCCCCCC
>NW_007223987.1:0-754 GCF_000164805.1 Carlito syrichta | reverse complement strand
ACACCTTAATCTTGGTCTTAGTAGCCTCCAAAATTGTGTTTAAACTGTCTAGTCTGTGGCATTTATTACGACAGCTCTAGAAAATTAATATAGCTTCTCTATCACATTTTTTTAATTTATTAATTTATTTATTTATTTATTTATTTATTTATTTATTTTTGCGTTGGAGTCTCACTCTGTCGCCCAGACTGGAGTGCAGTGGCCACTCCCGGCCACCGCAGCCTTGACCTGCTGGGCTCTGGCGATCCTTCTGCCTCAGCCTTCCAAGTAACTGGAACTACAGGAGCGTGCTACCACGCCCGGCTAATTTTTTATTTTACTGTAGAGATGAGGTCTCGCCTGTTCAGGCGGGTCTCGAACCCGCGGGCTCCGGCAATCCACTCACCTCAGCCTCCCAAAGGCGCGGGATTACAGGCTGAGCCACCAAGCCTGGCTTCTCTATCATATTTTTAAATGGGACTATATACACTATATAGTGTCATGTTAAGCTGTCAATATTCTCTTTCAGGACAATATAATAATATGTTTCATAGCCAGAAAGTTTAATTTATGTCATTCTTGTTTTATTTTGCAGTTAAAATATTTTTGGCTGGATTTTTGCTCTCAATTCGTTGTGCATTTTTACCCCAAATTGGATGTAAATACAATGATTACAGGAGAAGTTTCTCTAAATTTAGAGATTTCTGCCACTAATTTTGTCATATCATATAATATCCGGCACAGAATGCCACAGAACTGATATCTATCACAAAGT
>NW_007223986.1:0-750 GCF_000164805.1 Carlito syrichta | reverse complement strand
AGCTTCTCTATCACATTTTTTTAATTTATTAATTTATTTATTTATTTATTTATTTATTTATTTATTTTTGCGTTGGAGTCTCACTCTGTCGCCCAGACTGGAGTGCAGTGGCCACTCCCGGCCACCGCAGCCTTGACCTGCTGGGCTCTGGCGATCCTTCTGCCTCAGCCTTCCAAGTAACTGGAACTACAGGAGCGTGCTACCACGCCCGGCTAATTTTTTATTTTACTGTAGAGATGAGGTCTCGCCTGTTCAGGCGGGTCTCGAACCCGCGGGCTCCGGCAATCCACTCACCTCAGCCTCCCAAAGGCGCGGGATTACAGGCTGAGCCACCAAGCCTGGCTTCTCTATCATATTTTTAAATGGGACTATATACACTATATAGTGTCATGTTAAGCTGTCAATATTCTCTTTCAGGACAATATAATAATATGTTTCATAGCCAGAAAGTTTAATTTATGTCATTCTTGTTTTATTTTGCAGTTAAAATATTTTTGGCTGGATTTTTGCTCTCAATTCGTTGTGCATTTTTACCCCAAATTGGATGTAAATACAATGATTACAGGAGAAGTTTCTCTAAATTTAGAGATTTCTGCCACTAATTTTGTCATATCATATAATATCCGGCACAGAATGCCACAGAACTGATATCTATCACAAAGTAGGTGCTCAATAAATGGCAGTCAGTGGCTCCCTGTTGGAGGAACTCTATATCCTTTATAGTACCTTTTCCATCCTGAAGTTGAGAAA
>NW_007223985.1:0-709 GCF_000164805.1 Carlito syrichta | reverse complement strand
CTAATACTCTCCCACCAAAGAGAGGCCAAAGGATAAAAAAACAAACAAAAAGCAAAGTCGTAAGTGGAAAGAGGCAAGAATCAAACTATTTAGATTTGCATCTAATCTAGGATAAAGGAACACTTGTGACTCACATGTGGTGTATTCCAATTCAACATATGGAGGTAAATATTGGTATATGACATCAAACCTTACTAAAGAGCATATGTTTGTCTAAGGGTTCTCTTTGGCATTTATTTGTTCAAAACTTTAGGGGATGGTATGGAGGAAACTATGGAGGCAGCTGATTATAGATAATTATAGAATCTTTACCACGCTTTAAACATTTAATAGTGAATACATTTTATTAAGGTTTACCAGTTGTTGAATGTAGCACCATCTTCCCACATCCAGCATTTGTTTGCTTTGTGTTTTCTCACTCCAAACCAATATGAAGAGGACCCCAGATAGTGCATCAAAAATTCCTGTTATAAAATAGAGTGCTGTAATAGGTCTCTCCTAGTTTTCTCATTCTCACTATTTCCAATGCTATTGTCTTTGCTCTCTTGCCAGGGTTACTGCAACCGCCTTCTATCATGAATCCCTGCTTTTTATATTTGCCACTCAGTAGCCAATATAATCATAGCAAAGACAATGAGTTTTTGTAAAAAACGTAAGTCAGAACATATCATATCATATACTTTTGTGTATAATTCTGCAATAGCTCCCC
>NW_007223984.1:0-802 GCF_000164805.1 Carlito syrichta | reverse complement strand
AACATTTAATAGTGAATACATTTTATTAAGGTTTACCAGTTGTAGAATGGAGCACCATCTTCCCACATCCAGCATTTGTTTGCTTTGTGTTTTCTCAGTCCAAACCAATATGAAGAGGACCCCAGATAGTGCATCAAAAATTCCTGTTATAAAATAGAGTGCTGTAATAGGTCTCTCCTAGTTTTCTCATTCTCACTATTTCCAATGCTATTGTCTTTGCTCTCTTGCCAGGGTTACTGCAACCGCCTTCTATCATGAATCCCTGCTTTTTATATTTGCCACTCAGTAGCCAATATAATCATAGCAAAGACAATGAGTTTTTGTAAAAAACGTAAGTCAGAACATATCATATCATATACTTTTGTGTATAATTCTGCAATAGCTCCCCATTTTATTTGGAGTAAAACTGAAGTCTTTACAGTAGTCTGCAAGACCCTAATGATCCACATCACTCATTCACTTCCTCATTTTAGACACTTTGACTAACTGCCTTTTTTCTGTTGCTTGAATATTCCAGGCATTTACCTGCCTTAAGACCTGTGCTTCTGCTGTTCTCTTTTCCTGGAAATTTAGATACTCTCTTGACTGATTCCCTTACCTGCTTCACATCTGTGCTCAAATGTCATCATCTCAATGAGATATGACTTTACCTGCAATCTACCTACCTGGAGAACTCATAATATCCCTTAATTTGTATACAATTTTGCCTAAGACTTACTAATTTTCTAACATACTATATAACTTACATACTTATTATGGGATTTTTTTTAAATGCCTGTCTCTTCCCCTAGGATGTAAGCTA
>NW_007223983.1:0-2047 GCF_000164805.1 Carlito syrichta | reverse complement strand
AGCTAGCTTCCTATCATTGACTTAATTGAGACTAAATTATCTCTCAAAGACAGTGTTTCTTCAGAAGTTGAAGCTGTTTCTTTATCTTTAATCCTTAAACAAAAAACATGGAAGGGAAAGAAGGCTAAACTTTTACTGGCTTTTTGCTATCCACTTTTTATTCCGTAACTTAAGGCACTAGATAAAAACAGTTACTTCTTAAAGTATAACCTTGAATGAAGTAAGCTTTAAGGATACTTCTCTCCCACAACTAAAATAAATGTCTGTGTCACAGTCAAACCTATGGATGGGAAAATCCTCAAATGGAAGGGTCAACTAGTAATATGAGAGGCCTAGTATGAAAGCCAAGTGAAAAAAATCAGTCATCAAAATGATTAAAATTTATTTTTAAATGTCAATTCAGATTAACAACTAATACAAAAATTATTACTTGGGTCATCAGAAAGCCAGTTCTCTCATTCATTCACTAATTCATTTCTTGTTTCACTTACACCTTCAACAACTACCCAATCAAGCACCTGCCACATGTTGGATACGTTTATAGCTCCAGTAATAAAATAGTGTACATAAATACAAAATCTTTACTCTTATGGAACTTACATGTCTAGAGTTAAATCATCTGTCGTAAAATAGATCAGCATGAAGGGAATCAAGATTGTTGGTGGAAAGAGTTGCAAATTTAGTATAGTAGTCGGGATATTAGATGAGAAGGTGAAATCTTGAAGGAGATGGGCCAGTGAGGCATAGGCACACACAGGGAAAGATCTTTCCAAGCAATGGGAAGAGACAGTGCAAAGGATTGAGGTTATGTCCTTGGTTTGTTCACAAAAGACTGAGGATGTTCAAGTGGATGGAGAAGAATGAGTGAAGATTAACGAGGTAATGGCGTAACTGGATCCAATAGGGAGGTCACTGGCAGGGTTTTGCCTTTACTCCAAGTGAATGAAAAACCATTGCAAAACTTTGAGCAGATCTGATTAGTTTTTTTAAGTGTTAAAAAATAAATTTTAGAACTATACTGTCCAGTATAGTATCTACTAGCCATATGTGGCTATTGAGATCTTGAAATGTGACTAGTTCAAATTCGGATGACTCAAGATGGAGGTAAGTGTAAAATACATACTGCATACAAAGACTTAGTATAAGAATAAATGTAAAATCTTAATAATTTTATATTATTATATGGTAAGGTAATATATTGGCTATACTGTGCTAAATAAAAATACAGTTAAAACTATTTTTACTCACTTCCTTTTACTTTTTTGGTGTGGTTTTCTAAAAGGTAAATTACATATATGAATCACATTTTTTGTTTGCATTATATTTTTACTGAGAAAAGTTACTCTAGAAAATCAAGAGTGGAAGAAAGAAGAACATTAGGAAAGATTAGATGATAAATAGGAACAGGATTATCACAGTAGAGATGGTAAAAGGCGTTCAGATTCTGGCTGTATTGTAAAAGACAGGGAAGAATTTGCTGATTATATTTAAGACATAAAAAGGAGGGAAAAAATTTTAAAAAAACTGTTAGGTTTCTGGTTTGAAAACTGGAAGGATAAAGTTATTATTGCCTAAGATGAGGACAATCACAAACAGAGGAGGTTATGAATGAGAGATAAAGATTTCAGCTTGAATAATGTTATACTTGAGATATTAGATAGCTGAATAGGTAGTTGGAAAAAAACTTAAAATTTCGAATTCAGGGAAGAGACTCAGATTGGAGATATATAAATTTAGGGATCATCAGTGTTTATGTGATATTTAAAGTTGTAATTCTAATGAGATCACCCAAAATTCAAGGGTACATAAAGAGAGAACCTGTTCAAGGACTGAGCCCTGGGACACAGCAAAGTTGAGGTCAGGGAGGAAAGAAGCAACAAGTAAAGGAAACACAGAAGGAGCAATACATCAGGTCAAAGCAAACCATGAGAATATGGTGTCATGTAAACCAAATAAAGAAATTCTTTTCAGGAAGAGGGGGTGCCAAAGGCTATGGATAGGAGGTGAAAAATAAAAATATACCACTGGATTTAGCAATATGGAAGTT
>NW_007223982.1:0-735 GCF_000164805.1 Carlito syrichta | reverse complement strand
AGGCCAGTCACTTAGGATACCATGACAGAGGAGGCCTGGACTCTGGGGCACCTATTAGAAGGAGGACAAATGACTGGCACATTAATAACATACACTGGACATTCAGTGTGACATTCATGACTGAGGAAGACCAGTCTCTGAGACACTCATCTCAGACGAGGTATAATCACTTAGGCACCAACTACAGAGGAGAGTCAGTAACTGGAGTACCCATCACAAATGTTTGTTAATGTGGCAACCTTAATGAAGGATGCCAAATCACAAGGGAGTCTATCACAGAGGAGGGCCAAACATTAGGATATTCTTCACAGAGGATGCTGAGTCACTGGGGCACCCATTATGGAGGAGAATCAGGCACTCAGAAATTCATCACAGATGTGGGCTAGTTATTGGGGCATTAATTATGGAGGAAACCCAGTCACTTGGACTTCCCCAAAAGAGAAGATCCAGTCAATCAGGAAAGAGGGCCAGTAAATGGGGCATCTATCTCAGAAGGCTGATCACTGGGACACCCATCACAGAAAAGAACCAATCACTGGGACCAATATCAGAGGAGGGTCAGTCACTGGAGCACCCATCCTGGAGGACAGCCAGTGCCTGGGCACCCATCACAGAGGAGTTCAGTCATTGGTTAACCCATTGCAGTGGAGGACCAGTCACTGGGGAACACATCACAGAGGAGGCCAGTCACCAGGGTAACCATCAGAGATGACAGCCAGTCACTGGGGCATTGAT
>NW_007223981.1:0-2917 GCF_000164805.1 Carlito syrichta | reverse complement strand
GACGAGGTATAATCACTTAGGCACCAACTACAGAGGAGAGTCAGTAACTGGAGTACCCATCACAAATGTTGTAATGTGGCAACTTAATGAAGGATGCCAAATCACAAGGGAGTCTATCACAGAGGAGGGCTAAACCTTAGGATATTCTTCACAGAGGATGCTGAGTCACTGGGGCACCCATTATGGAGGAGAATCAGGCACTCAGCAATTCATCACAGATGTGGGCTAGTTATTGGAGCATTAATTATGGAGGAAACCCAGTCACTTGGACTTCCCCAAAAGAGAAGATCCAGTCAATCAGGAAAGAGGGCCAGTAAATGGGGCATCTATCTCAGATGGCTGATCACTGGGACACCCATCACAGAAAAGAGCCAATCACTGGGACCAATATCAGAGGAGGGTCAGTCACTGGAGCACGCATCCTGGAGGACAGCCAGTGCCTGGGGCACCCATCACAGAGGAGTTCAGTCATTGGTTAACCCATTGCAGTGGAGGACCAGTCACTGGGGAACACATCACAGAGGAGGCCAGTCACCAGGGTAACCATCAGAGATGACAGCCAGTCACTGGGGCATTGATTGCAGGGGAGAACTTTTACTGGATCACTGATCATAGAGAATGACCAGTCAATGAGGCACCAGCACAGAGGAGGAACAGTCATCGATGTATCCATCATAAAGGAGGGTTATTGACTGGGACAACCAACACAGAGGAGGGCTTGTCATTTTGGCTTCCTTGCACAATTCCAGAGGAGTACCATCACTACGTCACCCTGAGAAAGAAGGCCAGTCTCTGAGAAACCTATCACTGAGGAGGGTCAATCACTGAGGCACCCATCACAAAGGAGAAACTGTCTCTAATGCACCCAATTCAGAGAAGGGACAGTCACTGAAGCACCCATCGCAAAAGATGGATAGTCATTTGGACACCAAATAGAAAGAGTGCTGGCCACTGTGACACCATCAAAGAGGAGGGCTAGTCACTGAGGAACCCATGGTGGAGAAGGGCCAGTCACTGGGGAATGCATCACAGAGGAGGGCCTGTAACTCTCACATCCATCACAAAGCAGGACCAGTCACTGGGACACTCATAACAGAGGAGAGACAGTCACTAGAGCCACCATGATAGAAGAGGACTAGTCACTAGTGGACTCATTATAAAGGAAACCAGTCACTGGGGCACTGATAACAAAGAAGAACTAACCACTGGAGCACCAATCAGAGAAGACAGCCAGTCATTGAGACATCCATCATGTAGGAGTGCCTGCCACGGGGAGCACTTTATATAAGAAGATCTGTTACTGGGGCAACCATTAGAGAAGTCTAGTCACTGGGGCACATAGCACAGAGGAGAAACAGTCACTGGGGCACACATTAGGAAAAGGACAAGTCACTAAGATACCAATGATTTAGCAGTCAGTCACTGTTCACCCATCACATAAGAAGTCTATTCCCTGCAGCAGCAATCATTGAGGAGGTCTAGTCACTATGTCATCCATCAAGAAGGAGGATCAAACACTGAAGCACTATAAAAATGAGTCAGGTTTCTGGGTTATTGATCACAAAGGAGGGCCAGACACTGAGGAACCCATCACAGAGGAGTGCTAGTCCAAGAGGAATGATTATAGAGTAGTTCCAGTAATTGGAGCTTCCCTCATAGAAGAAGCCTAATCACTGGGGCACCCATCAAAGATGAGACCCTGTCACTGGACTGAAAGAACCATCACAGAGGAGAGTCAGTCACTGAGTTCCCATCACAGAGGAGAGCTAGTCACTGGGTAATCCATCACAGAGTAGGATCAGTCACTGGAGCACCATGACAGAAAAGGGTCAATCACCGAGGCATCCCTTCCAGAGAAAGGAAAGTCACTTAGGAACCCACCCAAGAGGAAGGACAGACACTTAGGAGCCCATTAGCAGAAGGGACAATCACTGGAGTGCTGCCACTTAAGAGGCCCAGTTGCAGAGGTCCTAATTCCACAGGAATGTCACTTACTGTACCTATCCCAATGGAAGGACATTGACTGAGGCACCTATTAGGAGGAGGGCAAGTCACTAAGGAACTGATCACAGAGGAGGATCGGTCACTGAGGCACTCATTACAATGAAGGCCAGTCACAGGGACAACCAGCCCAGAGTTCCATTCACTGGGACATGCATCACAGAGGAGGGACCGTCACTGCAGTCTCTGTAGCTTCCAAGATAGAAGAGGGCTACTCACTATATCAACCGTTATAAAAGAAAGCCAGTTACTGGGGCACTGATTACAAAGAAAGGTCCAGTACTAGAGCTCCCATCACAGATGAGACCCATTTCCCACAGATGAGGCCCCTTCATTAGATTAGGAGACAGACACCTAGGCACCCATCATGGAGCATAATCAGTTACTGGAGCAGTCATCAAAGGGGAGGACCAGTCACTGAGACACCCATCACATATAAGAGTGAGTCACTGGGACACCATCACAGCAAATGATCTGTCACTGGGATACTCATTATAGAGGAGGGCTAGTCACTGGGGACACACCAAAAATAAGATCCTGTCACTGGGGCAGCTAATAGAGTGGGGCCACAAGCATGGGTCACCCATCACAGGGGAATCCATCACAGAGGAGTCCCATCTACTGAGGCACCCATCACAGAGGAGTCCCTGTACTGGGGCACCCATAATCGAGGAGGTCACAGAAGCATCTATCCAAGGGAAGGCTCCATCACTGGGGAACTTTTAACAGATGAGTGTTAAGCCAGGCTCAGTGGCTCAGCCTGTAATCCTGCACTTTGGGAGGCTGAGGTGAGTGGATTGTCTGAGCCCACGGGTTCAAGACCCATCTGGCCAACTTGGTGAGACTTCATCTCTACAATAAATAAAAAAAAATTAGCAAGGCATGTTAGCATGCACCTGTAGTTACAGCTACTTGG
>NW_007223980.1:0-313 GCF_000164805.1 Carlito syrichta | reverse complement strand
TCAGTCACTGGGACTCCAGTCAAACGTGAAGGCCAATAACTGGATGGCCTATCACAGTAGAAGTCCAATTACTGGCACACCTATTATAGAAAAGGGACACTCACTGAAGCACTCATTACAAAGCAGGAACAGTTACTGGTGCACCCATTACAGAAGAAGGCTAATCACTGTTGCACTCATTACAGAACAAGTCACCACTCTTGCACTATTTATAGAAGAGAGCAAGTCATGAAGACACCCATCACAGAGGAATTCTTGGGACTTGGGCACTCATCACAGAGAGGAGACAGTCACTATGGCACCCATAACAGAA
>NW_007223979.1:0-3642 GCF_000164805.1 Carlito syrichta | reverse complement strand
CCAATAACTGGATGGCCTATCACAGTAGAAGTCCAATTACTGGCACACCTATTTTTTATAGAAAAGGGACACTCACTGAAGCACTCATTACAAAGCAGGAACAGTTACTGGTGCACCCATTACAGAAGAAGGCTAATCACTGTTGCACTCATTACAGAACAAGTCACCACTCTCGCACTATTTATAGAAGAGAGCAAGTCATGAAGACACCCATCACAGAGGAATTCTTGGGACTTGGGCACTCATCACAGAGAGGAGACAGTCACTATGGGACCCATAACAGAAGGGCAGTAACTGAGTGAACAGCCAGTAACTGGGGCACTGATTACAGATGACAGCCAGACACTGAATCACCGATCACTGAAAATAGTCAATGAGGCAACAAAAAAAAGAAGAGGTACTGCCACTAAGGCATCCATTACAGAAGAGGTTTAGTCACTGGGACAGCTATCACAGAAGAGGACCAGTCACGAGGGCACCCATCACAGTGGAGGTCCAATTATTGGGGAACACATCACAGAAGAGAGCCAGTCACTGAGGTACCCGTTATAGAGGAGGCCCATTTACTGGGATAGTTATTACAGAAGAAGGTCAGTCACTGGGCAACCATCACAGAGGACAATTAATCATCGGAGTACTCAAAACTGTGCAAGGGTAGGCACTTGGGCACCTAAAACAGAGAAGGACGAGTCACTGGAACACAAATCTCAGAGCAGATTACTTATGGGAGCTCCCCTAACAATGGAGGGCTAGTCACAAGAACAACCACGCAGAGGAGGGCTTGAAACTATGATATTTATAATAGAGAAGGGCCAGTCTCTAGGGCAACAATTATGAAGGACCAGTCACTGGAATAACTATCACAAAGAAGGAACAGTCATAGTGAGAACCATCATTGAAAAAGCTCAATCTCTGGGATACCCATCAAAAAGAAATGCTGTCACAGGAACCTCGAATATGAAGGAAGCTCAGTTATTGAAATACTCATCACAGAGGAGGACTAGTCACTATATCATCCATTATGGAGTAGGACCAGACAATGGGGCACAAATCACTGAGGAATTACAGTCACTGGCACACCTATAACGAAGGAAAGTTAGTCACTGTGACACCCAGTAGAAGCCTTAGTCATCGAGGCAGCAATCACACAGTAGGGCAAAGTAATGGGATCCCATTACTAAGGAGATTCAGTACCAGGGGCATTTTTCATGTAGGTGGGCCAGTCACTGGGGCATCTATTAGAAGAAAGGGCTTGTCACTGGGACACCAATTATAGAGGACTTCCAGTTATTGGAACACCCAACAGAAAGGCAGGCCAATACCTGTTGCACCTATTATGGAAGAGATCCATGCACTAGGACAACAAAAACGAGGACGGCCAGTCACTGGGGAAGCCATAATTTAAAAGGACTAGTCACTGTGAGACCCATCACAAATGAGGTCTTGCCACTGAGGCACACAATATGGAAGAGAGTCAGTCATCGGGACACTAATCACTGAGAATGTACAATCACTGGACCAAAGGAGGAACACCCATAATGGAGGAAGATTAGTTACTGAGACACTCATTATATAGGAGACCCAGTAACAGAGGTATCATTCACAGAGGAAAGTTGGGTTCTGGGGCATTCATCACTGAAAATGATCAGTAACTGGGACGTTTGCCACAGACATAGCCAAGGCACTGGGCACCTATCACAGACAAGTCCAGTCATTGGGATATCCATTATAGAGGAGGGCTAGTTACTGTGACTCCTATTATTTAGGAGGCCCAGTTACCATAATACCCATCACAGAGAAATACTAAATATGGAGGAAGATATTGGAAGGAGGCAAATCAGTGGAGCACAAAATACAGAGGAGACCTAGTAACTACATCACTAATCACACAAGATATTTCATCATTGGTGCACCAATAACAGATAAGATCCAGTCGCTAGGGAACCCATTATGGTGGAGGCCCAGTCATTATGAAACTCATGATAAAGGACTAGTCACTAAGGTATCCATCACAGAGGATGGCCAGTCATTGTGGAACCTATCACAGAGGGGACCCAGTAACTGGGGCACACATTCTGGAGGAGTCACAATCACAAAGGTGGGTATGTCACTGCTTCACCCATTATAAAGTAGGATAATTTATTGAGGCACTCATTACAGAAGAGAGCCAATCACTGGAGCATCAATTATAAAGGAGGCCCAGTCATGGGGGCAAGTGTCACAAGAGAGAGTCAGTCACTGGAACACCCATCACAGAGGAGAGTCAATGTCTGTGACACCCAGCACAGAATAGAGCTAGTCACTAGGACATATATTACAGATGAGATCAAGTAACTGTTGTATCCATCACAGCAATAGCACAGTCAGTGAGGTTCCTTTAGTAGAAGGGTGCCAAACACAGAAGCACCCATCACAGAAGAGAACCAGTCATTGAGGAATCCAGTAGAAGAAGGTCTAGTGACTGGGTTATTCATCACAAAGGAAGTCTAGTCGCACGGGCAAGCATCACTATGAACACCCGGTCACTGAGGCAACTATCAAAGAGGAGGGCCAATCATTGAGATAACCATATAGAAAAGACTCAGTCATTAGGGAATAAATCACAGAAGGGAGCCAGTAACAGCAACATCAATCACAAAGAACAGCAAGTCACTAGGGCACTCATTACAGAGAAGTTCTGTCATTTGGACACACATAGCAGTGAAGGATCAGTCACCAAGGCACCCATAACAGAAAAGGCCACTCACTTGGACACCGATCAGAGAGGGGAACTAGTCACTAGGTCACCCATGATGGAGGAGGGACACTCACTCTGGCACAAATAAGCAAGGAGACACAGACACTGGCACACATAATGGAGGATGGCTAGTCACTGAGGCATCCATTATTTCGTAGATCAAATAGGACAATGATTATAAAGGAAAGTTAGTCACTGAGGCATCAGTCACAAAGAAGGGTCAGTAACTGGGCACCCATAACAAAAGGAGGGTCAGTCACTGGGACAGCTATTTAAAAAGAGACCCAATCACTGGGGTACCCAAAACAGAGATGAGCCACTCACAAGGACACACCTCATAGAGGAGAACTAGTCACTCAACACAGAGAAGGGCCAGTCACTGTGACACATATAACAGAGAAAGGAAAGTCACATAGACACCTATTATAGAGGAGGGCCAGATATTGGGAATTTTACATAGGAAGGCTAGTCATTGAAGCAAACATTATGGTAGAGGACCAGACACTGGGCATGAATCACAAAGGAGGCCCAGATACCTGGCACCCATAATGGAGGAGAATCAGTCTCTGGGGCATCTCTCACAGAGGAGACCAGTCAATGGGGTACTCATCACAGATGAGGGTCAATCACTGGTTAAACAATCACAGAGGAAAGTCAGTCACTGAGGCACCAATCACTGAGGAGATCCAGTAAATGAGGCAGCAAATACAGAGGAGGGACAGTTACTGAGGAGACTTCACAAAGGAGGACAAATCACTGGAAGAGCCATCCTAGAAGAAGACCAGGCCCTGGGGAATCCATCTGTGAGACTTACCAGTCCTGGACACAAAACACAGAGGAAAGGCAGTCATTGGGGCCCATAATAGAATAGGATCAATGACTGTTGCAGCCATCTCAGAGGCTGG
>NW_007223978.1:0-3405 GCF_000164805.1 Carlito syrichta | reverse complement strand
CTTGGGACTTGGGCACTTATCACAGAGAGGAGACAGTCACTATGGCACCCATAACAGAAGGGCAGTAACTGAGTGAACAGCCAGTAACTGGGGCACTGATTACAGATGACAGCCAGACACTGAATCACCGATCACTGAAAATAGTCAATGAGGCAACAAAAAAAAGAAGAGGTACTGCCACTAAGGCATCCATTACAGAAGAGGTTTAGTCACTGGGACAGCTATCACAGAAGAGGACCAGTCACGAGGGCACCCATCACAGTGGAGGTCCAATTATTGGGGAACACATCACAGAAGAGAGCCAGTCACTGAGGTACCCGTTATAGAGGAGGCCCATTTACTGGTATAGTTATTACAGAAGAAGGTCAGTCACTGGGCAACCATCACAGAGGACAATTAATCATTGGAGTACTCAAAACTGTGGAAGGGTGGGCACTTGGGCACCTAAAACAGAGAAGGACGAGTCACTGGAACACAAATCTCAGAAGCAGATTACTTATGGGAGCTCCCCTAACAATGGAGGGCTAGTCACAAGAACAACCACGCAGAGGAGGGCTTGAAACTATGATATTTATAATAGAGAAGGGCCAGTCTCTAGGGCAACAATTATGAAGGACCAGTCACTGGAATAACTATCACAAAGAAGGAACAGTCATAGTGAGAACCATCATTGAAAAAGCTCAATCTCTGGGATACCCATCAAAAAGAAATGCTGTCACAGGAACCTCGAATATGAAGGAAGCTCAGTTATTGAAATACTCATCACAGAGGAGGACTAGTCACTATATCATCCATTATGGAGTAGGACCAGACAATGGGGCACAAATCACTGAGGAATTACAGTCACTGGCACACCTATAACGAAGGAAAGTTAGTCACTGTGACACCCAGTAGAAGCCTTAGTCATCGAGGCAGCAATCACACAGTAGGGCAAAGTAATGGGATCCCATTACTAAGGAGATTCAGTACCAGGGGCATTTTTCATGTAGGTGGGCCAGTCACTGGGGCATCTATTAGAAGAAAGGGCTTGTCACTGGGACACCAATTATAGAGGACTTCCAGTTATTGGAACACCCAACAGAAAGGCAGGCCAATACCTGTTGCACCTATTATGGAAGAGATCCATGCACTAGGACAACAAAAACGAGGACGGCCAGTCACTGGGGAAGCCATAATTTAAAAGGACTAGTCACTGTGAGACCCATCACAAATGAGGTCTTGCCACTGAGGCACACAATATGGAAGAGAGTCAGTCATCGGGACACTAATCACTGAGAATGTACAATCACTGGACCAAAGGAGGAACACCCATAATGGAGGAAGATTAGTTACTGAGACACTCATTATATAGGAGACCCAGTAACAGAGGTATCATTCACAGAGGAAAGTTGGGTTCTGGGGCATTCATCACTGAAAATGATCAGTAACTGGGACGTTTGCCACAGACATAGCCAAGGCACTGGGCACCTATCACAGACAAGTCCAGTCATTGGGATATCCATTATAGAGGAGGGCTAGTTACTGTGACTCCTATTATTTAGGAGGCCCAGTTACCATAATACCCATCACAGAGAAATACTAAATATGGAGGAAGATATTGGAAGGAGGCAAATCAGTGGAGCACAAAATACAGAGGAGACCTAGTAACTACATCACTAATCACACAAGATATTTCATCATTGGTGCACCAATAACAGATAAGATCCAGTCGCTAGGGAACCCATTATGGTGGAGGCCCAGTCATTATGAAACTCATGATAAAGGACTAGTCACTAAGGTATCCATCACAGAGGATGGCCAGTCATTGTGGAACCTATCACAGAGGGGACCCAGTAACTGGGGCACACATTCTGGAGGAGTCACAATCACAAAGGTGGGTATGTCACTGCTTCACCCATTATAAAGTAGGATAATTTATTGAGGCACTCATTACAGAAGAGAGCCAATCACTGGAGCATCAATTATAAAGGAGGCCCAGTCATGGGGGCAAGTGTCACAAGAGAGAGTCAGTCACTGGAACACCCATCACAGAGGAGAGTCAATGTCTGTGACACCCAGCACAGAATAGAGCTAGTCACTAGGACATATATTACAGATGAGATCAAGTAACTGTTGTATCCATCACAGCAATAGCACAGTCAGTGAGGTTCCTTTAGTAGAAGGGTGCCAAACACAGAAGCACCCATCACAGAAGAGAACCAGTCATTGAGGAATCCAGTAGAAGAAGGTCTAGTGACTGGGTTATTCATCACAAAGGAAGTCTAGTTGCACGGGCAAGCATCACTATGAACACCCGGTCACTGAGGCAACTATCAAGGAGGAGGGCCAATCATTGAGATAACCATATAGAAAAGACTCAGTCATTAGGGAATAAATCACAGAAGGGAGCCAGTAACAGCAACATCAATCACAAAGAACAGCAAGTCACTAGGGCACTCATTACAGAGAAGTTTTGTCATTTGGACACACATAGCAGTGAAGGATCAGTCACCAAGGCACCCATAACAGAAAAGGCCACTCACTTGGACACCGATCAGAGAGGGGAACTAGTCACTAGGTCACCCATGATGGAGGAGGGACACTCACTCTGGCACAAATAAGCAAGGAGACACAGACACTGGCACACATAATGGAGGATGGCTAGTCACTGAGGCATCCATTATTTCGTAGATCAAATAGGACAATGATTATAAAGGAAAGTTAGTCACTGAGGCATCAGTCACAAAGAAGGGTCACCCATAACAAAGGAGGGTCAGTCACTGGGACAGCTATTTAAAAAGAGACCCAATCACTGGGGTACCCAAAACAGAGATGGGCCACTCACAAGGGCACACCTCATAGAGGAGAACTAGTCACTCAACACAGAGAAGGGCCAGTCACTGTGACACATATAACAGAGAAAGGAAAGTCACATAGACACCTATTATAGAGGAGGGCCAGATATTGGGAATTTTACATAGGAAGGCTAGTCATTGAAGCAAACATTATGGTAGAGGACCAGACACTGGGCATGAATCACAAAGGAGGCCCAGATACCTGGCACCCATAATGGAGGAGAATCAGTCTCTGGGGCATCTCTCACAGAGGAGACCAGTCAATGGGGTACTCATCACAGATGAGGGTCAATCACTGGTTAAACAATCACAGAGGAAAGTCAGTCACTGAGGCACCAATCACTGAGGAGATCCAGTAAATGAGGCAGCAAATACAGAGGAGGGACAGTTACTGAGGAGACTTCACAAAGGAGGACAAATCACTGGAAGAGCCATCCTAGAAGAAGACCAGGCCCTGGGGAATCCATCTGTGAGACTTACCAGTCCTGGACACAAAACACAGAGGAAAGGCAGTCATTGGGGCCCATAATAGAATAGGATCAATGACTGTTGCAGCCATCTCAGAGGCTGG
>NW_007223977.1:0-694 GCF_000164805.1 Carlito syrichta | reverse complement strand
CCTCTGCAAGAGTTCCCTGACCTCATTTGACCGCCCTCACATCCACTTTCTTCTTCATCTGGCTTAGATTCCATGTTTCTTGTTACAACCACCTCCTTTTTGTTTGTTTGCTCATTGATTTTTTTTCTTTTTTCTTGTTTTTTTTAGTATTTAAGGGGTATATATGAGGTCTGACTATTATGTTCATCAACTTGCCACTGTGTGCTTATGTTGACAGCATTGTACGAACAACTCAGTAAGGTTTCATAACCTTGGCATATCAGTGTCTCACAGCTGTGTTCATGTTGATATGTGGCGATGTCTTGCTGAGGGGTGTTCATTATTGTTGTTGCATGTTTTTGCATGCTGTTGTGAGAACATCGGAGCTTGAATTAGAGCAATGAACAAACATTAAATTTCACTTGGCAAAAGTGGAAGTGAAATCAGGGACATGGCAGTCCAAGGTTAGGGGGTTGATGCCATGAAGAAAATGGCAGTGTACAAATGAATCAAATGTTTTTTTCTGAGGGGGGAGAAAGCATCGCTGATGAAGTGTGGTCAGGACAACCAGTAATGAGCAGAACGTATGAAAACATTGGAAAAATTCGTCAAATTGTGCATCAAAATTGTTGGCCTACTGTGAGAAGCATAGCAAACCAAATAAACATTGATAGAGAAACAGTTAGGAAAATCTTAACTGAAAATCTTGGCATGA
>NW_007223976.1:0-2047 GCF_000164805.1 Carlito syrichta | reverse complement strand
AAAATGTTCAGAATCTTGTCTTTAATGGCATTCCTGCAATTTAATGATCATGAGGCTTGATGTTGTTTATACAATTGTTTCGTCATTTATTGATCTAGGTACTCAAGGAAGTCTTATAGCCTGGAAACTCATGCCCTTCAGGTCTGTAATTTTTTTCATATTATTTTTTAATAATTTTCTCATCTTTGTTTTCTTGTTCTCTGTCCCTGAAACTCTCATGATTTGGATGCTTAAATTCCAGCTTCCTTTATTTTTTAAAAATTTTCAGGTCGAGCAAGGTGACTCAAGCCTGTAATCCCAGCACTTTGGGAGGCCGAGGTGGGAGGATTGCTTAAGCCCGGAGGTTCGAGACCAGCCTGGGCATCTCGAAAAATTAGCTAGGCGTGATATTGCATGCCTGTAGTTCTGGCTACTTGGAAGGATGAGGCAGAAGGATCACTAGAGCTCAGCAGGTTGACCCCAGCAGGTTGATGTGGAATAAGTAAAACTAAACAACAACAAAAGAATCGCAGAAACACTAAAAGGCATCACAATTGACGTGTTCAAAAACTGTTTTTGAGCAATGGAAAAAGCGTCTCAATGAATGTCTTACAGCAAACGGAGAGTACTTGGAAGGTGACTGAAATTTAAGCATGTAAGAATAAATACACAATTTGTTATAAATACATTCTGGGTATTTTTGGGTCCCCCCTCGTACATGGGGTTTTTAGGGGAGGGCTAGTGAGGGAGAGGTCAAAATGTGACTTCAGGTTACATACCTTTTATGGACCAAGATTCAGTGCCACTAACGTATCCCCTGCTGAAGGAAAATGGCTTATCCATTCTCTTGCCTCTTTCTCTTCCACCAATATCTCCAAGTAGTTAGCAGAGGCTCATCAGAAACCAACTGACCAAGGAGTGGGTAAGATTGCATTCAGGCAGGAAGGTTGGGAATGGAATTGAGAGTCAGAAGAAAAATAACCAACACCTGCATTTCCTGTGCAGCCAGTCGAAACCAGGACTGTTCCTACATTGTCTCATTTAATCCTCACAACAACCATGGAGAGGAAGTATGGTTGCTACCCACATTTTATAGGTAAGGAATAGACTCAGAGATGTGGGACAGCCTGCCTAAGAGTACACAGCTAGGAAGATGGACCCTAACGCAGGTCATTCTAACACTGAGTCTTGATCTCCACCCCATTTTGCTTCCTACAGATCTTCTGCGAAAGGTCCTTCATGCCTCCCAACTGCCCTTGGCAGTGTGGTCCTCCTCGGCATCGGTGATCACAGTTGGTCTTCTTCCCTCTGGCCCAAGGAAAGTCCTTTCTGCTTTTGTGACCAGCCTTTTCCCAGAAGTCCTCAACAGTCGACTGCTAGGATATCCTATGTGATCCAGCAATCTTTTTTTTTTTTTGAGTTGGAGTCTCACTCCATCACCCAGGCTGAAGTGCAATGGCACACTCGTGGCTGCCCCAGTGTTGACCTGTTGGGCTCTGGAGATCCTTCTGCCTCAGCCTTCCAAGTAGCTGGAACTATAGGTGCATGCTACCATGCCTAGCTAATTTTATGATTTGTTGTAGAGATGAGATCTTGCCAAGTTGCCCAGGCTGGTCTCAAACCCACGGGCTCAGGTAATCCGCTCGCCTCAGCCTCCCAAAGTCCTGGGATTACAGGCTTGAGCCACCGTGCCCTGCCAATCTTCTTGACCTTTGACCCCCAGAGTTTGCACTGTGTATTGGTAGCATTAGAATCACCTGGGAGGTGGAAAAATACTGAATCTCTGCCTTCACTCCCTCTACCGCTTGACTTACTGAATCAGAATCTGCGTTTTAACAAGAGCTCCAGTTGATTCTTCTGTTCCTTAAAGTGAGAGAATGGCTGCTCTCTACCACATCCTTTTCCTGCCCAGAGTATACTTATGCTTTCCAGGAGGGGAAGAAATAGATAGCGGGGTGGGAGTCACTGTCTTATGCTGTACCTGGAATCATTGCTCCCTTGTCAATTCTGCTTTAACTCGTGGATCATCCACTCTGCCAGATTTGTTTCTTGATTTTGCTGATTTTCT
>NW_007223975.1:0-2047 GCF_000164805.1 Carlito syrichta | reverse complement strand
CAGCACTTTGGGAGGCCGAGGTGGGAGGATTGCTTAAGCCCGGAGGTTCGAGACCAGCCTGGGCATCTCGAAAAATTAGCTAGGCGTGATATTGCATGCCTGTAGTTCTGGCTACTTGGAAGGATGAGGCAGAAGGATCACTAGAGCTCAGCAGGTTGACCCCAGCAGGTTGATGTGGAATAAGTAAAACTAAACAACAACAAAAGAATCGCAGAAACACTAAAAGGCATCACAATTGACGTGTTCAAAAACTGTTTTTGAGCAATGGAAAAAGCGTCTCAATGAATGTCTTACAGCAAACGGAGAGTACTTGGAAGGTGACTGAAATTTAAGCATGTAAGAATAAATACACAATTTGTTATAAATACATTCTGGGTATTTTTGGGTCCCCCCTCGTACATGGGGTTTTTAGGGGAGGGCTAGTGAGGGAGAGGTCAAAATGTGACTTCAGGTTACATACCTTTTATGGACCAAGATTCAGTGCCACTAACGTATCCCCTGCTGAAGGAAAATGGCTTATCCATTCTCTTGCCTCTTTCTCTTCCACCAATATCTCCAAGTAGTTAGCAGAGGCTCATCAGAAACCAACTGACCAAGGAGTGGGTAAGATTGCATTCAGGCAGGAAGGTTGGGAATGGAATTGAGAGTCAGAAGAAAAATAACCAACACCTGCATTTCCTGTGCAGCCAGTCGAAACCAGGACTGTTCCTACATTGTCTCATTTAATCCTCACAACAACCATGGAGAGGAAGTATGGTTGCTACCCACATTTTATAGGTAAGGAATAGACTCAGAGATGTGGGACAGCCTGCCTAAGAGTACACAGCTAGGAAGATGGACCCTAACGCAGGTCATTCTAACACTGAGTCTTGATCTCCACCCCATTTTGCTTCCTACAGATCTTCTGCGAAAGGTCCTTCATGCCTCCCAACTGCCCTTGGCAGTGTGGTCCTCCTCGGCATCGGTGATCACAGTTGGTCTTCTTCCCTCTGGCCCAAGGAAAGTCCTTTCTGCTTTTGTGACCAGCCTTTTCCCAGAAGTCCTCAACAGTCGACTGCTAGGATATCCTATGTGATCCAGCAATCTTTTTTTTTTTTTGAGTTGGAGTCTCACTCCATCACCCAGGCTGAAGTGCAATGGCACACTCGTGGCTGCCCCAGTGTTGACCTGTTGGGCTCTGGAGATCCTTCTGCCTCAGCCTTCCAAGTAGCTGGAACTATAGGTGCATGCTACCATGCCTAGCTAATTTTATGATTTGTTGTAGAGATGAGATCTTGCCAAGTTGCCCAGGCTGGTCTCAAACCCACGGGCTCAGGTAATCCGCTCGCCTCAGCCTCCCAAAGTCCTGGGATTACAGGCTTGAGCCACCGTGCCCTGCCAATCTTCTTGACCTTTGACCCCCAGAGTTTGCACTGTGTATTGGTAGCATTAGAATCACCTGGGAGGTGGAAAAATACTGAATCTCTGCCTTCACTCCCTCTACCGCTTGACTTACTGAATCAGAATCTGCGTTTTAACAAGAGCTCCAGTTGATTCTTCTGTTCCTTAAAGTGAGAGAATGGCTGCTCTCTACCACATCCTTTTCCTGCCCAGAGTATACTTATGCTTTCCAGGAGGGGAAGAAATAGATAGCGGGGTGGGAGTCACTGTCTTATGCTGTACCTGGAATCATTGCTCCCTTGTCAATTCTGCTTTAACTCGTGGATCATCCACTCTGCCAGATTTGTTTCTTGATTTTGCTGATTTTCTTTCAGAGATCACATCATCTGTCCCTCAAATGTAAACTAGTCCAAGGTCTCTTTTACAAGTTCCCAAACCTTGTAGCCCCAATGCAGGTGTCTGGGAACATAATTGAACACTTGCGGACATGCCCTAATCATGATAGAAGAGAATCCCATCCTCCAGCATTCTAAGATGGCAGAAAGCTTATTTTATCCCAATCTCATAAACACACACAATGATTCTGCCCCATGCCATGGTGTACACTTGTGGTCCCAGTTACTTGGGAAGCTGAGGAGGGAGGATCTCTTGAGCCCAGGAGTTCAAG
>NW_007223974.1:0-788 GCF_000164805.1 Carlito syrichta | reverse complement strand
GAGGAAATGAGGCAGGGAACCCTTCCCCCAAGTTCAATAAGATGAAGCCCTTCCCAGGACAGTGTAGGGGTCCCCTTAGTGCAGTAAGATGAAAGTCTTAACAGAATAATGAAAGAGTTCTAGCACCATTAGATAAGAACTTTCTTGGATGATTCAGATCAGAACGTAATGTAGCCCCATCTGTAGTGAGCATGTGTAACTCTGCTGTAACCTTGAGTTATTAAATACCCAATTAGCATGTGTTTACTAATATGTAATCCTTATCAGGGGGGCAAAGAAGCTAAAATTATACAAAAGACAATGCCCCTCTGCTCTCAGGGCTCAGCTTTTGGATGTGAATCTGCTGAGCCAGTGCCGGCATAATAAACACTGTTTCCTGGCAAAGTAGCCTCAGTGTCCCATCTCTCTCTGTAAAGATTCCTGGTGGGATAGTTTCTGGCTCACTTCTGAAATGGGTGCCTTGTGACAGGCCCTCATCTGTGATGGGTGTCACAGTGACTGAATCTTCTGCATAACAGGTGCTTCATTTACTGGGTCTCCTCTGTGCTTGTTCCACATTGAGTACTGCTTCTCCAAATATTGTGCTCCAGTTTCTAGTCCTCTTCTGTGATGGGTGTTCCAGGAACTGCACCTTCTCCATAATAGAAGTCCCAGTGACTGGTTCTCCTTTGTCATAGGTGTCCCAGAGATGGTTCTCCTCTGTGATGGGTGTCACAGTGATGGCTCTTCTCTGTGATATATGTCTCAGTGACTGGTTTTCCTTTATAATTGGGTCCTCCTCTGTGATG
>NW_007223973.1:0-402 GCF_000164805.1 Carlito syrichta | reverse complement strand
CACTATTCTAAAGTCCTATATATCTATCCTAATTTCTATGAAAGTTTCCAGTTCCTAATTCTAATATATAAAGCTGATTAGCTTTCTAATGCAAACTGTAAATGTACTAAGGCCAAAACCATGATAGTAGAAAATGGAGACAATGAAATTTCTAAAGTTAACTATATTCTTATTAAACCTAAAAATATTATGATTGATTATGCTTGAACTAACATGATTCCTTGATGTAGTATGACCTATTCTACAATACCTTCTATGAATAAAATAAATTCAATTTCTATAATAATTAGAAAAAAGACCTTACATTAACTGTAGCTAAAGCCAGCCTAAAAGAATGCAGCCCAGTCCAAAGTATGCACTGGGCTCTCAGGAATGTGGCCCAGCCCAACTCTGTGCTGGGCC
>NW_007223972.1:0-1220 GCF_000164805.1 Carlito syrichta | reverse complement strand
CAGATTGGTGCCTCAATGACTGACCATGATATGTGATGGGTTCCCCAGTGACTAACCATATTCTATGATGACTGTCATGGGTCTTCTTTAATATTGGTGCCAAGTGACTATAGCTCTCCTGTGTGATGGGTGTCCAGTAACTGGGCCTCCTGTATAATTGGTCTCTCAGTGACTAGTCCTCTTCTGTGATAGGTTTCCCATTGACTTGCTCTCCTCTGTAATGTGTGTTTCAGTGACTGGCTCACCTCAGTGATAGTTGCTCCAGTGACTGGACCTCATCTATAATGGGTACCCCAGTGATAGGTCCTCTTCTGTGAAAAATTCCCCAGTGACTAATCCTCCTTTGTAATAGGTACCTCACTGATTTCACCTCTTCTTTGATGGTTGCTTTACTAACTGGAAACAAATGTTTGCCTCATTGACTGAGTCCCTCCTAATGGATGCCTCCCTGGCTGACTCTTCTCTGTGGTGGGTGTGCTAATGTCTTTCCCTCATCTGTGATGTATGCCTCATTGAATTTCTCTCTTTTGTGATGGGTGTTTCAGTGACTGGCTCACTTCTGTGATGGTTGTCTCAGTGAATGCCTGTCCTCTATGGTGGATGCACAAGTAAGTAGGCTTTCTCTGTGATGGGTGCCACAGTGACTGGTTCTCTTCCATTATATGTGCCCCAGTGACTGGCACTCCTCAGTGATGGTTGCACCAGTGATTGATTCTCCTCTGTGATGAGTGACACAGTTACTGTCTCTCTTCTGTGATGGGTTCACAAGAGGTTAGCCTTCTCCTATGATATAACCTCAGTGACTGGCCCTCCTTCATAATGAAATTTTCACTGTCTGGACTTCCTCTGTCATGGGAGTCCCAGTCAATGGGATTGCAACATAATGGGGTTCCCCATGACTAGCTCACCTCTGTGATAGGTGTCCCAGTGACTGGCCGTCCTCAAAAATCGGTGCCCCAGTGAATTGCTTTTCTCTGTTACCTATGCCTTACTACCTGCTCCTCCTTTGTAATGGGATTCCCAATGATTGACCTTAATTTTTTTTTTTGAGTTGGAGTCTCACTCTGTCACCCAGACTGGAGTGCAGTGGCTGCTCCCGGCCACTGCAGCCTCGAACTGCTGGGCTCTGGTGATCCTTCTGCCTCACCCTTCCAAGTAGCTGGAATTACAGAAATGTGCTACCACACCCGGCTGATTTTTTGATTTATTGTAGAGATGAA
>NW_007223971.1:0-713 GCF_000164805.1 Carlito syrichta | reverse complement strand
CCACAGTGACTGGTTCTCTTCCATTATATGTGCCCCAGTGACTGGCACTCCTCAGTGATGGTTGCACCAGTGATTGATTCTCCTCTGTGATGAGTGACACAGTTACTGTCTCTCTTCTGTGATGGGTTCACAAGAGGTTAGCCTTCTCCTATGATATAACCTCAGTGACTGGCCCTCCTTCATAATGAAATTTTCACTGTCTGGACTTCCTCTGTCATGGGAGTCCCAGTCAATGGGATTGCAACATAATGGGGTTCCCCATGACTAGCTCACCTCTGTGATAGGTGTCCCAGTGACTGGCCGTCCTCAAAAATCGGTGCCCCAGTGAATTGCTTTTCTCTGTTACCTATGCCTTACTACCTGCTCCTCCTTTGTAATGGGATTCCCAATGATTGACCTTAATTTTTTTTTTTGAGTTGGAGTCTCACTCTGTCACCCAGACTGGAGTGCAGTGGCTGCTCCCGGCCACTGCAGCCTCGAACTGCTGGGCTCTGGTGATCCTTCTGCCTCACCCTTCCAAGTAGCTGGAATTACAGAAATGTGCTACCACACCCGGCTGATTTTTTGATTTGTTGTAGAGATGAGGTCTCACTGCCCAGGCGGGTCTCGAACCTGCAGGCTCAAGCAATCTACTCCCCTCAGCCTCCCAAAGAAGTGAGATTACAGGCTGAGCCACCGAGCCTGGCTGACCTTAATACTTAATGAGTGCCCTA
>NW_007223970.1:0-706 GCF_000164805.1 Carlito syrichta | reverse complement strand
TTCTATTTTAATAAGCATTACCATGGGGTTTTTCTCTAGAAAAATGTGGCTAAGGAAGAGGATTGCCAGTGTTTTCATTCTGGAGGTTAATGACTTGATAGAAAATTTTAATTCTAGGCTTCCAAACTGTCTTAAAACCACTAAACACTTTTTATTATTTATTTATTTATTTTTTGAGTTGGAGTCTCACTCTGTCACCCAGACTGGAGTGCAGTGGCATGCTCCCAGCCACCACAGCCCTGCGCTCCAGCGATCCTTCTGCCTCAGTCTTCCAAGTAGCCAGAACTACCACGCCCGGCTAATTTTTGATTTATTGTAGAGAGAAGGTCTTGCCAAGTTGCCCGGGTGGGTCTCGAACCTGCAGGCTCAGGCAATCCACTCGCCTCAGCCTCCCAAAGTGCTGGGATTACAGGCTGAGTCACCGAACCCGGCCTCCACTAAACACTTTAAACGGAAAATGGAAATGTAGGATTTAGATCTTAACTCCCTGAAAAAGATATGCCATTTTTTATGTGTTCATAGTTTCTTGATTCTTACAATATTAGACTATGTTGATATTTAGCAAAGTCCAGTTTTACTTTACAATTAACCTTTTTCATATTTTTTGTGTTAATAGTATAGTAGAATATCATCTTTTTAAAGTTAAGTATTTACAAAGCCTCTGCAAATGAAATTGGATTCTCTGTGACTATTTAAAATGTTATGA
>NW_007223969.1:0-735 GCF_000164805.1 Carlito syrichta | reverse complement strand
AGTGCTGGAGTTATAGGCATGAGGCCACCATGCTCGGCTTCTTTGTATCTTTTCTTGGACATGGCAGCCTAAGATACATGGCATATTCCAGATCTAGCCATATTATGACTTTGTCAGATATTGTTTTATATGTGTGTGTGTGTGTACTTTTTTCTCTTGACAGATATGTTGACTTTTAAAACTAGTACCTATATTCAAACTGTGCAAAAACCCTGAAATCATTTTTCTGGATCTTCCCATCATGATATAGTTTGTCATGGAAGTGAAATTTGGATTGCCCTTTCCTCAATGAATAGAAACATATTTTGTGTGTGTGTGAATGCAAAAACATTTTCCACAAAGAAGTTCGTTGGTCCTTTATATATCTACCAAGAGCATCTCAGAGCTTTTTAATATACATATATTTTTGAATTCCCAGAGTTTAGAATTATGCAGAGGTGATTCCAAGGATTTGTGATAAAATGCTCAAGAACTCTCCACCAGCTGATTTGCTAGAGGCCCAGAGAGCCAAAATCAACCAAGATGAGGTACAACTTCTCTTCCTTCCTCTCCTCTTATCTCCTTACTCATGGGACTTTGCTGGGTCTGGGATATTAATGAAGGCATATAGATGAATTCTGAGGTAAGAAGAAGAAGAACCACTCATATTATTTGTAAGTCCATAGAGTTTTCCAGGCTCTTTGTTTCTAGAGAAGTATAGTACTCTAGTCCTTGAAAGGCCTCAGTGTTTGAACT
>NW_007223968.1:0-731 GCF_000164805.1 Carlito syrichta | reverse complement strand
CTGATCCTTCTGCCTCGGCTTTTCAAGTAGCTGGGATTACAGGTGCACACCACCAATTTTGGCTCAAATTATTTGTATTTTTTAATAACGACAAGGTCTCACTATGTTGCCCAGGCTGGTCTTGAACTCCTGGGCAGTCACATGATTCTCCTGCCTTGGCCTCCCAAAGTGCCAGGGTTACAGGCATGAGCCACCATGCCCAATCAAGAGTTGGATCTCATAAAGCAAAGTTACCCCTGTTGCTTTGTCTCTTTTGTGTACACCCACTCACTGCTCTCATATGCACTCCCACTGTGTGATGCCATCTGTTATCTATGGTGCAGCATGAGGTCCTCGTCAGATGTGGCAACCCAAATTGAACTTCCCAGTCTTCAGAATCATAAACTAAAGAAACCACTTTTTTCCCCCTAAATTACCCTGTCTTGGGTGTTCTGTTATAGCAACTGAAAACAGAAAAAGACAGCGATAATCTGAAAATTTTAAATGGAAAATTCTAGAAACTGTTATGGTATTGCAGTGCTTGTGTTCAAGGATTCTTTGTTTTAATTAATAATGGTCTCGAACTGCAAGAGTGGTGATGCTGATATATTATTATAATTGTTTTATTTTATGTTTAGTTATTGTTGTTAATCTCTTAATGTGGCTGATTTTTAAGTTAAACTTTATCTTAGGTGTGCATGTATAGGAAAACATAGTACAAACAGGATTTAGTACGATTCAAGTTTTCAGTA
>NW_007223967.1:0-737 GCF_000164805.1 Carlito syrichta | reverse complement strand
TTTTTTAAAGGCACTGCTGAAGTCCGTTATACTTATCAGGCTTATAATTTTTATAAGGCATTTTTTACTGGAGAAATAGATTATGAGTCAATCAAATGATCTCCTCTTAAAATGGATTCCCCCTTTCCCAACATTTAGACAATGGTTTTAGCTGGTAACCTATTCATCACTTAGCAATAATAATAATAACTACCATAATTTGAATACCTACAATATGCTAGGATACTTTGTGTATAAGCAATATAGTAACCCTCCAAGGTAGTCTCATTTTGTAGATGAGGAACCTGGAGCTCTGAAAGGTTAAGGAACTTGCCAAAGACCATAAAACTCTTAAGTGACAGAACCAAGATTCTGCCAGCTGTCTGGATGCCCAGTGGGGTCTCTGTCCATCTTGCCACCAACCCTTGCAGTGTGTACAGGAATAGAATCAGCATTCATTTCTATAAACTGCAATAAGTTAAGTGAATGTTTTTAAAAGTTGGCCTGTAGTTTCATATTTAAAATAAAAATAAAAGCTAAAACAACCAAATCCAGCCTTCAAGGAGATTGCCATCCAGATAGTTTTAAAGACTAACACCCACCCTGATTCTTTGTATACATTTCGATATGCTTTAACTTTAGATTTTTAAACCACTGCATGGTTGTTTTTTTATTAGAGATTTTAATAAAATTAGAAAAATATTTTTTTAGAAATCTATATGTGTTCATTCTAATTTGAGAAGTCTGGCATCTCACAG
>NW_007223966.1:0-678 GCF_000164805.1 Carlito syrichta | reverse complement strand
CTCCTTGTCTCTCAAAACCCCAAAACCCTGTAGCAACACACACAGAGACTGGAGGGATAGAAGGCCTTTGTCAAGAATTTAATTAAGCCTCTACATATAGTTTTTCAAATGTTATGTTCAAGAGTTAGATATGCCTCACTCTCAGAAAACGAGGTGTAGAATTAGAAGTGGAGATAGGGGGTTGAGAGAGTGGAATTGCTCTTCAAGTGTATACTTTGGCGGGGGGGGGTAGGGGGAAGAAGTTGATTTTCAACAGGAGCCAAAAAGTAGGAAAAAAGAGGGAAGAATGGAGGAACAAAGAAGGCTGAGCAGTGAGGGTAGACCAAAGCTTGAATTACTGCAGTGGCTGACCATATACTTTGATTCTTTAGAGCAGATGGTATCACATGGGGAGAGATTACCAAACAAGAAAAAGACAAAAGTTTGGGGACAACCAAAATGTAAGAGGAAGATGTTCCAGTGAAGGAGATTAAAAATAAGTTTTCTTTCTCCCAAATCTGCTCTGTTTTCTTGATTTTCATAGTATAGACCTTTGCTTAGGGCATGGTTATCTCCACTCTAAACTTTCATTAGCACCTATTCTCTGAGCTCTGGACATTGGAGAAAAATTAGAAGCAGCCTAATTTTCACTAACAGAAGAACTGATAAATAGCCTGTATTTTATTTAAATATTGAACA
>NW_007223965.1:0-564 GCF_000164805.1 Carlito syrichta | reverse complement strand
TGAGAGAGTGGAATTGCTCTTCAAGTGTATACTTTGGGGGGGGGGTAGGGGGAAGAAGTTGATTTTCAACAGGAGCCAAAAAGTAGGAAAAAAGCGGGAAGAATGGAGGAACAAAGAAGGCTGAGCAGTGAGGGTAGACCAAAGCTTGAATTACTGCAGTGGCTGACCATATACTTTGATTCTTTAGAGCAGATGGTATCACATGGGGAGAGATTACCAAACAAGAAAAAGACAAAAGTTTGGGGACAACCAAAATGTAAGAGGAAGATGTTCCAGTGAAGGAGATTAAAAATAAGTTTTCTTTCTCCCAAATCTGCTCTGTTTTCTTGATTTTCATAGTATAGACCTTTGCTTAGGGCATGGTTATCTCCACTCTAAACTTTCATTAGCACCTATTCTCTGAGCTCTGGACATTGGAGAAAAATTAGAAGCAGCCTAATTTTCACTAACAGAAGAACTGATAAATAGCCTGTATTTTATTTAAATATTGAACACTATGAGCAGGCAAATTGAGTGAACTAGAGCTACTTGTATTAACAAGGAAAACAACCTTAGAAACCTATA